>NC_090747.1:27969676-27972176 GCF_036898095.1 Palaemon carinicauda | reverse complement strand
ATTGATATACGTATAATTTAAAACATATTAGAAAAAGTATTGATTTTTTTTTCAGTAAATGAACATTGGCAAAATTAGTAAGTATACTTCAAACAGTACTTTAATGAAATCAAGAAGGAGGGGGAGTTACCTAGATTGGATGACATATGAAGTCCCTTTGATATAAAATTTGAATCCGGTTTTTCATTCCGAGGTTATAGAGAATCTTACATTCCTCTCATATTTTTCCGAAAGAAAAATTCCGGGAAAAAAAAGTCTCTAGCCCAATAAGATAAAAAGAAAATATATTTATATGGGGCTCAATTTGTATAGCATATACGATTCATTGAATGTAGTTTTAAAAAGGGGATTTCATTATGATGGAATTTAGACTTTTAAATTCCTATCTTACATTCTTACAAAGAAAAACTAGAAAAAAGGAAAAATAAATTCTCCTCTCTGTATATTATATAATGTCCCTTTAACACGATTTAGCAGCAAAAAATAGGAGAGCCTCCGACAAAATTGTACTTAATTCCAACCCAGTGCATTACAATTTGACTTGATCCTAAAGCTTGGGGGCAATGGTTATGAACATAATACAAATCCAATTTCTAATCATATTTAAAAAGTGGCCGTGGACTTCGCGTCGTACAGCGACCACACGATTATTTCAAAATATTGAAATGAATATTGTTCAGGTTTGGAGACATAAGGAAATTTTTTTTAATAAGGGTGTTATCTATAGTAAATTTCAGAATCCTCATTCGTATATAAAGCAAAGTATTATTATGTATTGTTTCTATTATTTTTCCAATTTATAAAAATTCTTATGTGGTATTTATCTCTCAATGTGTATTTTCCATATACCAATTCCACCAAAACATCATTTGATTTTTCAGTTTTAACCTATATTCAGCCATAGGATGTAATATCGTTATGAAATATTGTCAATTAAAATAATAAAAAAAAAAAAGTTCTGTTTTGCAGTAAAATATTGCATAAATTTTACTGAAAATTCACAGAAGAACATTTTCCATTTTAAAAAATAGAAATGAATTTTACATGTATTCATATTCAAATATAACTTACTCATGGCGATAAGTGAGATAGAAAAAAAAATATTAAATCATTAGAAAATAATAAACTTCAGCCTCTCATTACTACTGTATAAGCTAAATTACCAAAAGGATTGGAACTTAAACCCAGGTGTTTTGAGGTCAAAAGTCATATGTATAAGGTTTAAATGCCATTCCTGAATGGCAGAGGCAAAGGACAGTAACATTGCCATATCAAGCAGGACAAAACCCCAGAGATCGACCATATATATATATATATATATATATATATATATATATATATATATATATATATATATATATATATATATATATATATATATATATATATATATATATATATATATATATATATTTATATATATATATATATATATATATATATATATATATATATATATATATATATATATATATATATGTTTACACACACAAACGCACACACACACACACATATATATATATATATATATATATATATATATATATATATGTATATATATATATACATATATATATATATATATATATATATATATATATATATATATATATATATATATACTGTATATGTATATATATACATACATATATATATATATATATATATATATATATATATATATATATATATATATATATATATATATATACTATATATGTATATATATACATATATATATATATATATATATATATATATATATATATATATATATATATATATATATATATATATATGCTCAGTGCTTATGCCCCCTCTCCACCCAAGCTAGGAACAAGAAGGGCAGTCAAATGCTGCTGATGACTCATCAGATGGAACTATGGTCTCTCCTAAACGCCCATTCTTAGCTCACAATGGTTGTAAGATTGTAACGACCAAAGGAACTAACGATTTTGAGCTGGAATCTAGCTCTAGTGTGGTGATCACATTCAGGGACGTTACCACATAGCCCACCACCACCCTAATGTCGCATCCTGTTACCTAAACACGACTAATTCTCCCACGGATATTATTAGACTTTGAAAATTGATTCACATTTGTTGTTCATCATATTTCCAGTTAATATCAAGACACGAAAATATATTTGGTCTGTATAAGCACAAAAAATTAACTCTTTCTCAGCGTTTAAATAGTAATTGTATTTTTAAATTAAATTCAGTAAAGAGAAGTAAGAAATATAGAAATACAATTCGGTGAAAAAATATATGAAAATTTAACCCAACATGAGAGAATATAACATAATATGGATAAGAGGAAAGAATGCTAATATTATATTAGTTTATATGAGGAATGATTATATTTCCAAGGGCCCAACTGCACTGGATTGTATTTGATTTATCATTGCAATATTACATGCCACATCATTTTGAAATTTACAAGGGGAAATTAGTTATAATTTGAGTGAAAAATAACAGTTCTATATACAGATATCCAGTTT
>NC_090747.1:27949676-27964676 GCF_036898095.1 Palaemon carinicauda | reverse complement strand
TAAGCGCAAGGGGTTCATCAGGAAAAATAGACATTAAGGAAAGGAAACAAACAAATATATAAACTAAAAGATCAGTAATTAACTATCAAAATAACATATTTTTTGAACAGTAACACCATGAAATTAGACATATATATGAACATTAAAAACTAAAAAAAACACGGGAGGCGAAATTAAATAAAACAATGTGACCTTGTGAATCCTCAAGCAAAAGAACTCTACTCCAAGACATTGGAAGACCATGTTGTAGAGGCTATGGCACTACTAAACACCTGAAAACATAAGTATGACTTTGGAGTGCCATTCTCCTAGAAGAGTTTCTTAACATTGCTAAAACATCTCTTCTACCTTTACCAAGAAGAGAATAACCACTGAACGATCACAGTGCAGTAGTTAATCCCTTGAGCGAAGAAGAATTGTTTGGTAATCTCAGTGTTGTTAGGTTTATGAGGACAGAGGAGAATGTGAAAAGAATGGGTCAGACTATTCGATGAAAGTGTAGGTAAAAGAAAAATTAGCAGTAACCCCAGAGAGGGATCCAATGTTGTAGTGTCTGTCTAGTTGAAGGACCAAATAACCCTCCACCAGTAGAATTTCAACGTATGGCTGGTGCCCTGGTGAACCTGCTACCTACAGAGAATATATATATATATCGTAAAGAATATGGTATCTAATTTTATCAAATATATGTAAAAAATGCATCATAGTTTAGAATTATATATAACGTGTTTATATTTCCAATGCTGTGAAATATTGTTACTAATGAATTGTCATAACCCAAAAATATTTATAGAATTAAATGGGTATTTTGTAAATCAGTTTGACCTAAATTATGTCACAAGCTACTGGGCCTGAAGAAAGAGTTACACCATTAATATGTAATGTAAACTGTTGTCATTCTTTTACATCCCAGGTCAAAGCATTACGGAGGTTAGACAAAAGCTTGGGGCTTTGTGGTGGGGCCACCTAGATCTGGACGACCTAGGTCACAGGTGTCACGTAACAAAAGGATACCTCCTATATCCTAGCGGAAGCAACTGACCCCCAACGAGACAGGTGCCTTTAAAACTTAGCCTATGAAGCAGAGTGACGAGAATCAGGTGCGGGCGACAGGCGTGTACCAACCGTGTGTCACACGATCGTAAATAATTCATTTTGTATATATCATGCTTGTATCTTCGCTATTGCCTCGCACTAAAAAGAACCAGAATAAACATGTCTGCGTTTTTCCTATGTAACATTGTCTGTTTCTCGAACATGTAATTTCCTGTTGCCTTGAGGTTTTGTATATAAAGGAGAGTGTTCTATAATAAATTAGGTCAGTTGCTTTCATACTGCCTTTGAGTTCACAATTTTCTCTCAGCCCGTCAGATTGGTGACCCCGGAAGTCGACTCGCTCCCACCGCCATCCACCCCCACCCCCCTCGCCCCTCCAACGTTGGTACTATGGCGGACTCTACAGAAGTTGGCGCTGCGGCTGCCCCATTGAAACTTTCACCGTTCGCCAGCGGAGAGCCGTTTGCTTTGTTTCAGCGCGCAGAAGTCCAGTTTTGCATCAAGGGCGTGACTCGCTCAACCACCAAAGCAGATTATGTTCTCGCGGCGATACCCGAGGACACCTTCCCGAAAATATCCGACTGGCTTTTTGAACAAGGAGACACCCCAATAGCGTATGACACTAGCCGCCCGTATAGCAAAGCTTTTTCAGCTCTCGCAACATCCGTTGGGGGACCAAAGGGCTTCGCTTGCCCTAAGGGAAATGACCAGTATCGCTCGCCTGCAACCTGCCTCAGACGGCTCTCCTCGTGAGGTGAGCCTACTTCGTGCCTTTTGGATACGCCGTTTACCCGGACCTATACGCGCTGCCATACCCGATGTCGATAATTTACTCATAAGGGACTTGACGACCAACGCCCTTATGGACAGCCACTTCAGGACCTCCATCAACGCCTCCACCCCTGACGAAGAGGATGCCTATTCAACGTCAACCGAAGCTGATAGAATGCCGTAGAACATAACTGCCTACCCCGTGACGTGTTGAAGCAGCGACAAAGCCGCCCACCACCCACCAATCGCTCGCGCCCCAACAAACGACTTCTACAGCCACTTACTACCTCCCACCCGCCGCAGTTTTGCTACTACCACTTCAGATTCGGGGCAACCGCAAAGAAATGTGAAGAGGATAGTCAGTGGCAAAAAAACGTGTAAGCAGTCCATCGCTCGTGGTGGTGGCCTCCCGTGTTTCTAATCTTTTCTTTTTACAAGATGCAGGAACAGCCGTGCTATTTTTGGTAGACACGGGTGCTTGCCGTTCTCTTTTGCAAAGGAAACTCGTCAAGACACGACGTAGTCTGTCAACATCTGCTGACGTCCGCTTGGGTGCTGCCAACGGATCTGAGATACCCACCTACGGTTACGAGAACCTCACATTATCGTTCGGAAACGGTAAATTCAAATGGAAGTTTCTCGTTGCTGATGTCACATTGCCAATCCTCAGTGCAGATTTCCTCTCTCATTTCCACCTTCTGGTCTATGTCGCCCACCGACGATTGGTCAATGCAGACTCGTACTTGTCGACACCTCTTCAACCCTCCCCCTCTAACCTCGCTCTCCACATCAACGCACCCACGGATGCCTACGCCCACCTCCTCACGTCGTACCCGGAAGTTTTCCGTTCAGAACTTCGCCAAACACACATGGTTCCTGCCAAGCATGGTATTTATCACCATATCAAGATGACAGGACCCTAGGTCTTCGCAAAATTCAGACGTCTGGCACTGGAACGATTGGCAGCCGCCAAACAGACGTTCGCCAAAATGGCGGAAATTGGCCTTTGCCAAAAGGCCTCCAGCCCATGGTCGTCACCCTTACACATCGTTCTGAAGAAAGACGGCTCCCTCCGTCCGTGCGGGGATTACAGGCGCCTGAACATGCAAAACAGAACCAGATCACTACCCCCTCCCAAACATTACCGACGTGACCTCCTACCTGCACAAAGCGAAGGTTTTCTCTACGCTCAACGTCCTGAAGGGGTATTATCAGGTGCCTATGAACCCAGAAGACATCCCCAAGACCGCCATCACCACTCCGTTTGGTAGATACACTTTCAATTACTCCTGTTTTCGCCTTTGTAATGCTGGGGCCATGTTTCAACGTCTCATGGATGGCATCTTAGGGGACCTCCCTTTCTGTGTATGTCATGTGGACGACATACTTGTGTTCTCCTCCTCAAAAGAGGAACACCTCCATCACCTGAGCATCGTGCTTGACCGCCTGCAACAAAACGGCCTTGTAGTCCGGTACGACAAGTGTACCTTTGGCGCCAACGAAGTGTCGTTCTTAGGGGACTGCATCACTCCTGAAGGAGTCCATCCCCTCCCTGAGAAGGTAGCTGCCGTTCAGAACTTCTCCGCGCCCTCGACCGTCAAAGCTCTGCAGGAATTCTTTGGCATGATCAACTATTATCACCGTTTTCTGCCAGCCATTGCCGCCACTCTTGCTCCCCTCTACGCCTCCCTAAAGGGCAAGCCAAAGGGCCTGAAGTGGGGTCACCTTCAAGAAGCAGCCTTCTGCAATGCAAAAAAGGCACTATCAACTGCTGCAGCTCTCACTTTTCCTATCCCACATGCCCCTCTCCTTCTCTCCACCAATTCCAGCGACGTTGCTATTGGTGCAGTACTCGAGCATGTGGCCAACGGCTCGCCCCACCCATTAGCCTTCTTCAGCAGAAAACTGTCCAAGGCAGAATCGGGTTATTCTACCTTCGATCGAGAATTGCTGGCGGTGCACTTGGCTGTCCGTCACTTTCGCCATTTCTTAGAAGGTACGGCCTTCTTCATTCGCACAGACCATATGCCTCTGGTGCACACCTTTACTCGACATTCTGATGCCTGGTCCGCCCGGCAACGCCGACATCTCTCCACCGTGGCTGAATACAATTGCACCCTTCAATAGGTCCCTGGGAAAATGAATCCAGTTGCTGATGCCCTGTCAAGAAACACGTTGGCTGCCGTTCAACTGGGATTGGATTACAACGCCCTGGCAGGATGTAGGACATCCTGCACTTCCCTCCGTTGGGAAGACTTCCCCCTCGAAGACTCCAACACCACCCTCCTATGTGACGTCAGTACTGGTAGACCTCGACCTTGGATTCCTGCTCCCATGCGCGGCAGTTGTTTGATTTCATTCATGGCCTTTCACATCCCTCTTGCCGTTCTACTGCACAGTTGCTGAAGGGAAAGTTCATTTGGCATGGCATTTCTAAGGATGCTAAGGATTGGGTCCGCGCCTGCACTTCTTGCCAAACTTCCAAAGTACATCGACACACGGATTCAGGAGTGGGCATCTTCCCTCAACCTCAGCGTCGTTTCGCACATATTCACGTCGATGTTGTAGGCCCCCTACCCACATCACAAGGACATCGTTACCTGTTTACCGTCATCGACCGCTCCACTCGTTGGCCTTAAGCCATTCCCATGGAAACTGCAACGTCCGCCTCATGTACATCTGCCATACTCTCTGGATGGATTGCAAGATTTGGTATCCCTGAGCATATTACTTCTGACAGGGGTACCACTTTCACCTCTCAATTGTGGACATCATTAGTGAATCTCCTAGGCATCATCCTACATCACACAATGGCCTACAACCCCGCTGCCAATGGAATGGTTGAACGTTTTCATCGCACCCTCAAAACAGCTTTGATGTCCCGCTGCAAGGATTGCAACTGGTTTACTCAGCTTTCTTGGGTCTTCTTGGAACTAAGGACCCCTCCTAAAGACGCCCTCGACGTCTCAGCAGCTGAAATGGTGTATGGTCGTCCCTGCCAAATTTTTTCCTTCTACAACCTCCTCCGACGATCTCCAGCGCATATGTCACGTTGTGGGAAAATTTACTCCATGCCGCCAGACTTACAAGCGAAGTATCACATACCAAGACTTGCACTCTGTAACGCACGTCTTTCTGCCCAACGACCCTAGCAAGACACCGCTAACGCCCCTTACACGGGCCCTTTTCTTGTGATCCGCCGTAGTCCGAAAGCATTCCTACTAAACATTCGTGGCAAAGAAGACTGGGTCTCCATTGATCCTCTAAAACCTGCTTATCTACTGCCAGATGACCCACCTACAGTTCGCCTCTCTAGATCAGGGCGCCCTATTTAACATGTACAGTATGTCATTTTTAGGGGTGGAACCATGTACCAACCGTGTGTCACACGATCGTACATAATTCATTTTGTATATATTATGCTTGTATCTTCGCTCTTCCTTCGCACCAAAAAGAACCAGAATAAACATGTCTGCGTTTCTCCTATGTAACATTGTCTGTTTCTCGAACATGTAATTTCCTGTTGCCTTGATGGTTTGTATATAAAGGAGAGTGTTCTATTATAAATTAGGTCAGTTGCTTTCATACTGCCTTTGAGATCACAACCTTCTCTCAGCCCGTCACAGGTGCGTGCTCTTGTCGCTGCTTGGCGATCATAAAGCCCAAACGACACCCACTAGGTTGTGATCATAATAGTAACTGTTACCTTAGACTGGTAACGTGAGACAAGTATTATAGGTGTGCCCCTCCCTCTTGCTTGACTTGGATACAAATTAGGATTGTAATGTTTAGTTAATAAGTCGGAATTGGGACTTAAGATAAAAGGCTTATCTACTGATGGAAAAAGATTAACAGTTACTTGATCTAAGTCGATTTTTTCTTTTCTTTTTTTTTGGGGGGGAGGGGGGTGTTGGGGGCGGCTAAAATTGCATTAGATAATAAACCCTCTTACGATGTAAGAATTGTCTAGTTCACCGCCTCTAATAATTTTTATCAAATAATTGCCCACGCCCCTGTGGCACTTTTTACTTTTTACTATCAACCAATAAGGAGGAATTTGAAGATACGTATAAAGAATATTTTACATCTTTTTATTTCTTAAAAAATTATGTAGGCTGAATAAAGTTTGAGGTAAAGGAGAAGATGGATAGATAGTGGAGATTTATAAATAATTCTGGTTATAAACTATAGTTTTGATCCTAGAATATATACAATATAACATGTTGAGCTATTCAAGTAAAACAAGAAAAAAATAGGGGAATTGGAAGATCTGATTTAGATTTCAAGTAAGACCTTAAATGATCTTATCGAACGTGCGGACAAATGATTCGGGAAACACGTTTTGATTAAAATACTCTTTAGTTCGCAACTATTCACCGATATTAGACTCTACCAAAGGAAATAAAAGTATAAAGCGATAGCTTTTTCCTCGGCTCTATCATATAACAATAATTACTAATGTCGGTACTTAGACTAACTGCTTTGACTTCATTCTGAAGAAAATATCAGTATTTGGTTGAACTCTTTGGCCACAACGAAGCTTCATTGGTAGTTTCTGTTGTATTTTCTGTCGGTAGACTCCAGGAATGTCATAAGGTCTAATTGTTATATACATTATAGTATTCCTAAGTATACACGCACAAACATATACCGTATATATATATATATATATATATATATATATATATATATATATATATATATATATATATATATATATATATATATATATATAAAGAGAGAGAGAGAGAGAGAGAGAGAGAGAGAGAGAGAGAGAGAGAGAGAGAGAGAGAGAGAGAGAGAGAGAGAGAGAGAGAGAAAGAGAGAGAGAGAGCCATAGTTTTCTATGATATACGAAAGCAACCGGGCTGAAATCCCACTTACTTTCTTTTGCCCCATTAGATCTCCATCGTATTGGAGGTGTAATTATACAAGGCAAAGAAAACATGGGAATCCATCATCCAGTCATTATCTGATTTCTTGAAAGGGATTTTACAATTTACAGGTAAAGGTTGGACATAAGTGGGGGAATACACTAAAACAATCACAATCATTTTAACAAAATCTCAAATAAATTGAACATGTATTCATAGTAGACAGAAGCTGTCTTCATTCATGTTGTGGATCTTAGTTGTTTGACACATGTGAATATATAACATAGAAATACTGGAAATTACGTTGGGTATAAAATTGTAAATATGGGAAGAGAAGCAGTAGTGATATGGTATTGGGATGGTCGCCATTTGCAGATAATAATATGCTGGTTTGAAATTGCAAAGGAATACTTTAGTGAGAAAGTCTCACAGATTATCTTGCAGGATTAGATATATAAGAAAAATTATACAAATTATTAACTTTTGAGTGTAACAAAAAAAAAAGACAGTGGCAATGGATGATGCCATGGATTTTTTTTTTCAGAACTGGAGTGATTCATTACCTTTAGTCTCTAAGATCAAAAGACATGCAATTATCTTAAGATAGATAAAAAAGATATCTAGAGAATATATGAAGAGAAAACTATATCAAATTATGAACAAGAGATTAGTAATTAGCAATTTCATTTCTCTATCGCAGAGTAAGAATCTAAGAAGGCTTTTTTATCGAGACAGTTTATTGTTGGATTTTGATAGGGAGACTAACTGTGAGTAACATGCAAAGTTGAAAAGATATAAGTAAAATGTTTCCATCGTAAGCAAAAACGAATAATCGATATTTTTAGGTGACTTGGTCATGTAGAGACAATGTATGAAAAAGGTTTGATTGATGTGATTTGACAAGATTGTTAGACATATAGTAATAAAATAACTCAGGGAAGTAAGTTTAATATCAATAATGTTCCAGTTTCCAATAAAATACATTTAAGTATTCATCATCCAATTAATCAATACCTGAAGATTACCAGTCAGAGGATTTCCTATAGTTAATTTTCATCATACTAGAAATATCTTTTATGAAATGTTGTCTTGCAATGATAATATCGAAGACAGGATAGGCACTTGGACAAATTGCCATTTCGTAGAGAGGGAAGAGATTTCATAGAATATGATGATAGAAAAAGGTTTCCGGCTAACGAGTTCTTAAGGAGAAATAAATGGCTCAACTTTTATGCAGGTATCAAATTCAATAACTTATTAGGAAAACGATTTTGGTATATTCACACATAATTTGTTTTCGTTATCTTCCATCCTTTCTCTGTTCCTAGGGATATTTTTATGATTAATATGAAGTTAAGAATTTTCATCATTTTACCAAATATTTATAAATGTAACAAAAGTAGTAACATTAAAAACCAGTATGTAAAACCATATTTGACTGTAACACATTTCAATTTACAAATATTAACAAAAACTGCATGACGGTTATCACAAGATCTATGAAAACTCTAATCCAATAATTCAAAGAGTTTTCCGGGAACCTCACACTGTATTTATAATTTTGAGCTGGGTTAATTTCAGTTGCAGTATGATCTGAGTATATCGGTTGGGTCTCAATATTCACCCCATTTTCTTAATATTATGACGAGGGTTGACAGCTGAAGTGTCCCTAAATATTCAGTGTGTGGATACTTGATAACATTAATTATACCTTGCTTAATTGTTCACCTGAATGAAAATACTAGAAAAGAAAGTGTATATATATATATATATATATATATATATATATATATATATATATATATATATATATATATATATATATATATATATATATATATATATATATATATATATATATATATATATATATATACATATATATATATATAGTATATACAGTATATATGTTATACATATATTTATGTGGGGATACCCTAACGGGATGAAAAGGTTTATGCATCGTATTTATCACCAAGTCTATAATGGTCAGTACAGTCCATACTAGGTAGTTTTGTTGTTAGTAAACAGACGAACATCTCCTACCATCTCCAATCTGCAGTGGCTAACGTGGTGATGAAAACTGACCAAAACCCAATCATGTACTGTATTATCACAACCGCGTCTGTCCCCAGTGGCAATGAAACAACTGCTCAAAGTATCGGGTAACTAAGCTCCAGGGCAGGGGGTGATAGAAATATCTGGACAACAACAGGCCCCCTTTAAAAACTAAACCTTGCAACATACTGTGTTAGAACGCTGTCTAGGGAAGAAGATCTTACTCAGCCATCCGTTGAGATACTACCACCTGAGAGTTATGGGGTCTTTTGACTGGTCAGATGGTACTACATTGGATCCTTCTCTCTGATTACGGTTCATTTTCCCTTCGCCTACACACATCCACACTGAATGGTCTGGCACATTGTTTACATATTTGTCTCTGTCCTCATACACCGGACAACACAGATTACCAAACAATTCTTCTTCACTCAAGGGGTTACTGCACTAATTGTTCAGTGTCCACTTTCTTCTTGGTAAGGGTAGAAGAGAGACTTTAGCTTTGGTAAGCAGCTCTTCTTGGAGAGGGACACTCCAAAATTGAACCATTGTTCTCTAGTCTTGGTTAGTGCCATAGCCTCTGTACCATGATCTTCCACTGTCTTGTGTTTAGAGTTTTCTTGCTTGAGGGTACACTCTAGCACACTATTCTATCTTATTTCTCTTTTTCTTGGTTTGTTAAAGTTTTTATAATTTATATAGGAGATATATATGTCAATGTTACTCTTCTTAAAATATTAAGTTTTCCTTTATTTCTTCCTCACTGGGCTATTTTCCCTGTTAGAGCCTCTGGGTTTATAGCATCCTACTTTTCCAACTAGGGTTGTAGCTTAGCTAGTAATAATAATGAGTAATAATAATAACAAAAATGGTGAAATAGATAAATTGGGAAATAATACGATTGAGTGAAATTTGAAAAACATGGGAATCTTATATTGAATTTAAAGAGGACGATATAAATGGCTTCAGAGAGCATGAATGGAAGAGAATAAATAAAGTGTGCTTTCCTATTAATAAAAACCTGACAGGTAGCATAAAAGATTTTTTAGTACTAGTGATAGAATTGTAAGATTGATTATCAACCAAAATAAGAAATATAAACTGAAGATCATTCAAACGAATGCACCAACAACATCCCATACAGATGAAGAAAGAGACTCTTTTTTATGAAGATCTGGGTGTTTCTATGAAAAAGACATAGGATACAAATTACAATTGTTTTCAGTGATTGAAAATCTAAAGTAGATCAAAATATAAAAGGCGAATCAGCCGTAGGTAAATTTGGAGTTGGCATAAGGAATGACAATGGAGACATGCTGGTAAAATTTGCTGAGAGAAATAATCTCAAAATCATGAACACCTCATTTTATAAATATGAATATAGAAAAAGGGCATGGAGAAGCCAAAATAGAGAAAAGGAATTAATAGATTTTACTATCAGTGAAAAAGTCTATTTATTTTAAGTTGTTTCAATGTTCAGCAAGTTAAAGTCTAGCCATAATAGAATGGAGAGAAGAAAATTTTTCCTCATATCTAAGGAAAGAGAGAAAAAAATAAGAAAGAAAAAACTCCTGTAATAAGAGAAAAAACTGATGAGTATAATTTAGCAATACAAGGTAGTAACTCCTGGCTACATGATGAAATGGATGCAGGTTAAGATGAAATTATCAGCAATTCAACACAATTTTTATTGGAATCTACACAAGAGATTTGTGGAAAAGCTACTAAACACGATCGTGAGAAACTATCTAAAAACAAAGAAAACCTAATCAAGAAATTGATGGGATTGAAATTAAAATTCATGAGAGCTGAAATATAATTAGAAGAACTATCCAAACCCATATACAAACTAAAAACCAAAGATAATTGTAAACACAATCAGACGAAAATTGATGAAACCCTAAACAAAGGAAGAAGCATGAAATTGATGAAAAGAAGACTTTTAATCGGATGACAACATATGTTTTCTTTAAATAATGAAAATAGAAATATCGATAGTGATATAGTTATGAAAATTACAATAGTGAGATAATAAATAAATTCAACAATAGAAACGATAAAACACACGATCTAGTACAAAAAAAAACAAAAAAAAAAACAATAGGATAATTAGGGATGACATTAAAAGGCATGGAAAGAGGCAAAGTAGCAGGTGAAGATGGACTAAAAATAGAGTTAGTGATAGATGGAAGACATTTCATAATAGTAAAACTCTTGACACAATAAATCTGAAAAAAAAATTATCGCAAATAATTCTACTATCCTTAATATATAAAATATTTACAAAGATTATATTAGGTCGAATAAAAAGAGAGGCAGACTTTCATAAAGTTAGAGAGCAGGTAAGTTTTAAAAGTGTGGATTCAACAATTGACCATTTCCATGTAATGGAAAATAAATTAAGTTTGAGTAACTAATATATATGGCATTTATAGAATAGGGGAACACTTTTGATTCTGGCATAACATCAGCAGTGATGCGAGCCCTTCATAACCAAGGAATACAAGAATTTTTCATTAGAGCACTTGAATATATTTATACAGAAGGTACAGCAACTCCAAAACTACATAAAGATAGCAAAAAAATCTTATTGAGAAAGGGGTTAGACAGGGAGACCTCATCTCTCCGGAACTATTCACAGTATGCCTAGAAGATGTTTCTAAATGGTTTAGAAAATGTGGGAATTGACATTAACGGGGAATACTATCTGAAAGTAATATTCGCAGATGATAAAGTTGTGTTTAGTGAATCATGAGAGGAATTACAAAAGATGGTAGGAGATTTAAGTAGAAAAAAAAAGAAATATAGGGGTAAAAAAAAAGGAAAACTTGATATAATGTTCAATGAAAATCCAGAGACAACAAGTCTCTAGATTGTTAATGAAAATGCGTACTTAAGACAGCTAATCAGTGTTTCCCCAGGATACGAAGACGAAATTAATAGGAGGATAATCATAGGATGGAGGGCATTTGGTGAAAAAAAAAAATAGAATATTAGAAGTAAAAGGCCACTTATGTATCACAAGCTTTGATTCTTACACAGGCCTTAGAACATAAGGTAGCTAAACTTTTATGAGCAATGAAAAATATAGTGAAGGCAATTGCACTTAAGGACAAAAAGAGAAAAGAGCAACATAGATACTAGAGTAAACTAAATTAGAGGATGTTCTAACGCAACATAAAAAAAAAAAAAATGTAATAGGCAAGACATTTAATGATAATGACAGACAATAGATGGATATTAAGAACAACAGAATGGGTCCCTAGAGATTGTAAGAGAAGCAAGGGAAGGAAGAGAGAACGTTTGTTCAACGAACTGAAAATATATGCTGATGTGCACTGGCATAGAAAAACTATAAACAGGCGTAAGTAGAAGGACTTGTCTGAGGCCTTTGTTCTGCAGCGGACGAATAATAACAGCTGATGTAATTTATATATATATATATATATATGTATATATATATATATATATATATATATATCGTCACTACCAAGTCGAAGTGGCGTATCTCAGTTTTTTCACTTTTTCAGGAGAGCCATCTAAAGTTTTTGAGCTAATGTTTCTGTTGACTGGTCGTTTAATTTTGAAGGTAATTAAAATGAATTTGATACAGAGCTTTTCAAAAGAATGTAGTTTGCCTTGAGTGTAATATAATGAAAAAAATGTTTACTCTTTCCTATGCTTAGGGGGGGGTGTTGAAATAGATACGCCCTTTCGTCTTTTACGAACATTTCATAACAATTTAGTTACGCCTACTTGTATCCTTTAATCTAATTTACAGAATATATCAGTTATGCTAAAGATGTGCAACTTTTTTTTATGAAGATCCCTGTCCTTACCGTTCACGTTGTCGCAGAAAGCATTAGTTTGATTAACTTTGCCATTGAGGTTCATATTTTTATTGGTTTTACAGTTCGTCTTTTAATTCATTCACATCATGGAAATTAAACTTTTAAGAGATATTTTAGAAATGGCTATTGGAAATTATTGCTTGGGTAAACATTTCATGATACTGAAAATAAGGGAAAAAAATAATAGTTCATACTTTATTGACATAATTTAATAATGAAATACTTCCTTGATGTACACACGATAAAATCTATAAAAGCTGTATTTATGTTTTTAAGAAAGATTGTTTGGTACATAAGTGCTATGAAAACTTGTTAGTTTAGTGTGGCAAAGATCTAAAGAAATGAACATACTCTGTACCTCTGACAACTAGTAAGGCACTATTACAAAGTGACATCAAATCTTCATACTTCTCCTTAAAGGTATTTGGAGGTTCAGTGTAGAGTTTATCAAGCAGTATATTGTTTGGGTCAGGCTGCATTCGTTGCTTCAGTGTTATAGATCTGAAGTGTTCATTTAGGTGACTAGTCTTGAAGAAAATTTTATCGACAGAACTCTTTTGCACCATTACCTCTCTCATATCTGTCCAGTTAACAGAATTTCCTTGGTCGTCTATTCTGATGGATAGTATACGAAGTACTTTTGCCATTGTCTTAAAATCGAGAAAATCAAGAGTCTGGACTGGATGAACAAAATAAGGATTATTTTTCCTTGCTAGTCGAAAAATTGGTATTAATTGCGAAGGCACATGAAGGTCACCAGCATTGTAAAGGGCAGTACTAATGGCACTGTGTGCAGAGTCACCTTCGTTTTGGCCGTGATAGGCCTCGAAGAATATCAGGTGTATCTTTTCTTTACTTCTCAATATGCTTACTGAATGCAAGAGCATGGCTGTGATTACAGAAAATTTATTTTGTCCAGGACACCCATCAGCAAACAGTTTTACAGTTCTGACCCCAGAAGCATCCAGTTTATTTAGAGAAAATACTTAACCATGTGGCAATTTCAGAGTAAAACAATGACAAGCTTTAGATTGCAAGTTATAGATAGTAAGATTATAGTTAGCCAATCTCCTTTTATAATAAAGCATGTTATCATTTGTCCTTGCTGGAGGTCAAATGTTGCTGTAGTGAGAAAAGGATCAGTATCATGTTTAGCTCCATTTTTCTTTCTCCTTACAGCTTCCTTCTCTTTTATGTGTTCTTGAAATCGGTCTTGAAGTTCTGTTTTCTTTTCTGTATTTCCTTTTCTGTAATTTTCACACAGCTTACAGAGATCCTTTTTAGGATTATGGAAGGAAATATTTTGGCTGATATGCCTCTTGGAGAATTTTCTTTTAAGAACATATCATGCATTTTCCTTCTGTTAAGGTCTGGATGCAAATAATCTTGCGTTGAGTTTTGACAATAATGGGATTCCATTCGTGGAAATTGATTAACATGCTCAGTGATTGCTTGTCTTCTTGCTTTGTCCTCTTTTTCATAACTTGTAGATCTACCCCCTCTCTTATCTTTTTTCCACTGTACCTGTAGACTCTCTCTTACTAATGGCTATTCTAAGAATTTTTTCTGTGATATTAAGGGTGCTCAAAAACATAGTTTTGCGAACAGGCAGATGTTCTCCTTTCTTTGTCAAGGAGTAGTACGAAGAAAAAGATCTTTTAGAACCCTAATCTTTCACAGTTCTCTGCTTTACATTGGTCACTTTCACAAAGGGAAAAATAAACTTTCTTTTCAGTTGAAGACTATTGGTTCCATAATAAGCTTGAAGTATGTCGTTCCTTTCTGCTTCTGAGAATGACGAGCATTTTTTTACTTAGTTTGCTGCAAGTAACTCATTACAACTAGGCTTAGGAATGTTCCGTGCCGCAACAATTTTCCTTGTTTTGTGGCTTTCATATTCAATACCCCTTAGTTTGTTTTCATGAGCCATCACCTTCTTATTTTCTTTCCTTTTAACAATGCGAGGAAGAGCACCATCCTCTCTTTCCAATCCGTCCACTCGAAAGTCTTCAGGTTGTTTTTCAATTGGAGGTTTCCTGAGGGTAGTGATTTTTTCTTTCTTCCTTTTCTTGCTCCTGTTGTTGCTCTCTTGAATTTTATGGCCATTTTCACATCATCCCATGTTCAAGAAATGAGTGTAGCACAACAGGTCAAAACAGATATGGCATGAGCTAAAAACTTCATCAAGACAATTCGTTGTGGCTTTAGTTTGGCCTTCAGAATTGATAACGGTAAGTCGTCATCCTTAGCTCGTGTCTTTTTTGCAAGGGTACTAAGAGGCAAGTTTTCTTCATTCTCAATTTCCTCTTCTATATCTGAATCTCTTTCAATTAATAAGATAGTCCCTTAATAGTACTTCCCCTTCCAGTGCATTCGGGTTTCTTGTCCCA
>NC_090747.1:27932176-27944676 GCF_036898095.1 Palaemon carinicauda | reverse complement strand
CGAACAAGAACATATTGTGGGTATGCAGACATACTAGAAGTGACGGAACGAACCAATCATGAAGGAAATATCTTCTGAATGGTATTACTTATAGGCCAAGGAACTGTCCCATTCCAGTCTTCGGGAGCATTTGCTCATCTTTACCACTGAGTGATCCCGAGAAACATGACGGAGAATCCGGGCTATTCCAGTGACAGAAGGTTATGTGGTGCTACTCTTGGAAATGGTTCGTTAATACGTATTTCTTTAACATTCCTTGTTAAGTAAAATAATTTCAGCAGAAATTCCTCTATTATTACTTCCTTTTACGTGATAAAGTGATTACTTTAAAGACTTGCGTTAGTAGATGATATTCTGCCAAGTTTTTAGTTTGGTTTTATGACCAAACCGGAATAATTTTTTTCTCGGAGAAGTATGTAAGAAAAAAAATCGTAAAATATATTACTGTCTCCTATTTCCTAATAGTTTTGCTTCAGTTACAACTGCTTTCATATAAGAATCGTTTTGTTTGATCGAATTTTTATATTTTTAAGCTGCATTCATTAACAGTATGATACTACTACTACTACTACTACTACTACTACTACTACTACTACTACTACTAATAATAATAATAATAATAATAATAATAATAATAATAATAATAATAATAATAATAATAGTAATAATAATAATAATATTATTATCGCTGATATTTTACCAGATAAGTGTTGAAGCCAAAGAAAACATGCAAGTATATCGAGATCTACAGTATAAATGTAATACACAGATATATATGTAAATATGTCCATTATTCTATACACAAAAATTCATACACAAAGAAACACGGAAACACATGCATATCATCATCAGACGTTACTAGCTCACTTAAAAACAAAGGTCTGAGACATGTGCTTCCTCTCCATCTGTTTATAGAATTTATGTGCCAGTCTAAACCCACAAAATTTCTTAGTTCGTCAATCCATCCTCTTCACTTCCAGCTCCTGTTTCTTTTAAAATCCTTAGGGGCCCTTTCTGTTAATCCTAATGTACATCTATTATCTGTTATTCTCATTATATGTCCTTGCCATGTTCATTCTCTTTTTTTTAGATGCTGTAATAATATCCTTTACTTTAGTTTGCTCTCAAATCCATGTTGCTTTTTTTTTTGTCTCTTATTGCTATTTCCATCATTAATCTATCCATAGATCTTTGAAATATCACTAGCCTACAGCATATTTTAAGACTTTAGTAATGCCCCCAGTCGTTGATGTAAACGTAAACACTGGCACGAGTATCTCATGATATTTTTTTCTATTCACAGTGCCATTTTATTGTTCATAATGTCATATTATTTACTAAATGCTTTCCATCCTATGCATATCATTCTTTCAATTTCGGTCTCGTGTCTACGGGTAACACACACTGTCTGTCTCAAGTACGAATATTCGTTAACAATCTCTGGGGGTTCGTCCATAACTGCTATGTGCTGTCTCCCTACATTGTATTGAACATTATCTTAGTTTTATTTATATTTATTATCAGTACTACATTTTTGTTCTCTCTAATCAAATCATCTACAATCCAGTGTAATTCCCTACATACATGATTCACTAAACATTATTATGTCATCTACAAATCTTAAGTTGTTTTGGAACTTTTCCACATATCTTGTGCGCGGATTCCAATAAGAATTTGGTTAAATCAATGTGCATTTCTTCTATATTGACTTCCATTTCACCATGTACCCGGGAATACCCAGTTTGTATAGTTAAACTAAAATGATATATTTATTTTTCTTACGACAGGACTGTTTATTTTATTTCCTAAAATTTATTTCAATTTTAATATACAATATTTAAAAGAACATAAGAAGATTGCACTAAAGAAAACTTTATTACAGATATTGTTCGTTATCGCAGCATCAATCTTATAAAAACGTGAGACATAAACAAACGAGAATAGTTAAACTTGACTTATTTTAAGTTATGTTAGAATTATCAAGAATTCTACGTGACTTTATATCTATTGATTATTCTTCCCTTCCTATTCCTATTATATCAAACAAAGTCTATAATTGCAATCACGAATATATGTTCAGCGAAAACTTATAACTTTGCTGGCAGTAGCAACCTGGAATTTGAATCTGCTTGGAAATAAACTCTTCGAATCCTAAACTAGGCATAAACGCTGCAAACTCAGAAGACGTGGAAGTCTTAAGGTAGGATCTAATTAAATTGGGAAATGGTCCCGAAAATTACATAAAGCCCTCCAACTGTTGGAAAGGCAAAGATATGCGTATTGGTAAGGAAATAGAAACTGTGGGCAAGGAGGAAGATCTCGGCATTATTATTAGCAAAGATTTGAAGTTCACCAAACACAACACACAAGTTAGAAAAAAAAAAAACATAAAGATAATATTCAATTACAAAATCAAAGACATTGTACTGCAGGTTTACATATCGCTGGTAAGACCCCTTCTAGAATGCGAATTCTAATTTTGGGCTCCAAGTAATCAGAAGGTAGTAGATGTACTTGAAGAAGTATAAGCTATGGACACCCAACTAATTCCAACACTAAGAAAATTTATATGTAGACGTAGAGAATATTGTTGAAAATATAGATATCTTCGTAAATTGGAGCAAGGGAGATGGATGAATTTATGTTTCATGGAAAGTACATGAATTAAAGCAACCTATTTATGTGGATATTTAGGGTTAGATATTCCATATAAATAAAAAATGGGTAGGTCGTCCGATAATGAATGCATAAATAGTTTGCTTGTAAAAATTACTGGGAAAAGAAAGGATGAGGCGAAGCTTGGAATGTAATGAGGTCTGGTTTAGCTGTCACTCGTTTGAATATGTGGAGTGGAAATATTAAAAGTGAATATGAATATATCTAATTGAAGTCATTTATTTCTGTAATATTTTGGCGGAAAGGCATTATATCCTTTCTTCACTTCTCTCCGTAGTAGTCTCTACTTGATTTGTATATCTACCTAGTGAGTGAGAATTTCTTGTTTTGGTTTTCTTTCTCGCGATGCTTTGGTTTCCTTTCCCTCGTCTTTTCTATTTTAAACATTAGTATTTGGGATAAAGTTATGCAAGATAGTTTGAGATTAAAATTCGTTTGGGGAAAACTTTCAAAATTTGCACAGGAAATACGTTAATAACTCTATCCCTATTTGTTTTTAAAGTGTCTTACTCACTCCTGCTGATAACTCCAACTTTCTTATTAGAATAACAAATGTTCACCACTTGTTAAAGTTTGAACTTTTCGAAGAAAAATGCTTTGTTGGAAGGTGTGATCTTAAGGAATAATCACTTATTACGTCCGTTCTGATATACAGTGAGTCAAATAATGCTCTAATTTTGGATGAGAGAGAGGGAAAGAGAGGTCAATACAGGAAAAATATGAAAAGGACTTTTTATGGCATGTAATATCCCTAATACACATTTATGATTGGGCCTACCACCGAAAAAATAGTAGGTTTTAAAACCTATAAGGGAAATAAACGCTAACATAAAGATCTTTTTTTTTTTATTCGTGAAGCTTAAACGAGCTAGTTTTGACTTATTCATGAGTCACTTGATGTATTCTATTCCATGGAGATGTTGAATTCATTTAGAAGGATCTTTCATATTCTCAATCTTTACTGTTTTGTGATATTATAAAAACGATCTACTACAGAAAGATATCTTACAGAGAACTAGCTACTTTACAATTTTCCTTTATGTAATTTTCCCGAACACTGTCAAATCTGAATGAAATTAATTGAAAATATGATATGAATGCTAAAGTCGACTACTAATTTTATCCGAGTAGCGATAAGATGGAAAAAGTATAAAATTGGGTTCTTGGAGTTTTGTAAAAGTGTAATGGCAAACGATATCATATGCAATGGAGATAAAAAGAAATAAACTCTAAATTAAAATCTTAATGAGTTTTTTTACGACATAGAGTATATTTTTCGAATCATTTGCTGGAGATTACTTGTATCTTTTTTTTTTTTTTTCAGGTCAAGTTCACTTTAAGACTGACCAGTTTCGTCGTCAGTTCGATTCTATCATCAGATCACATTCATATCGTATGCCAAAACACAAGAGCTGGTTTAAAAATCTTGAAAATATCAGAGGTTGATTCATTGTTCATATATCTTTTTTTTTTAAACTTAATATGAAAGGTTCTATCGTCTGTATTTTGAACACTGAATCGGACTTTCCTAGAAAAAAAAATGCCATCAACGGATATAAATTAGAACGAAGATGGCCATGAGAGATATAATTGTGTGGAGGAAGTTTGTGTGTTCAACTAAAGTCGGAATAAGTAATGTATTTATCAACGACTGAAAAGCCATCATGCTATGGTAATTTGATACATGACCTATAATGCCATATATATATATATATATATACATATATATATATATATATATATATGTGTGTGTGTGTGTGTGTATATATATATATATATATATACTCATGTTTGCGTGCGTCTCAATATCAATTTCAAGTGGTTTTATTTGTATATGAGTAAGTATCAAGAATAAAATTTTAATGCATGACAGCAACGGACTTACAAATTCTCCGAGCATTTTTTATTTTTACTAGGAAATACCATTTTAGTGTTTAACATACAAACGTGAATATCTTTCATAATAGATAGAAAAGAAAGATATTATTTGAACAGAAAATATAACTTTATTTCTTCAAGCTTTTAAAACAGCTTTTGTGTTATCGCATCCCATGTGAATAGAATAGACGAAGCTTTGCCTGTGCGACCGAATATCTAGCTCTTTTGAATATACACGAGTACAAACCATTTATAAGGGAAATCATAGATATTCTTCAGAATATTCATTGTTCACTTCAATCAAAAGCGAAACTTCCACCGTGAACTCAGTCAAGAACTAACCGAGACTGCCGAGATGGAACAC
Source organism: Palaemon carinicauda (assembly GCF_036898095.1). Lineage (NCBI taxonomy): Eukaryota > Metazoa > Arthropoda > Malacostraca > Decapoda > Palaemonidae > Palaemon > Palaemon carinicauda. The sequence goes on along the minus strand of NC_090747.1, from coordinate 27,939,758 downwards.
AGGAAAATGGATGTATAGTAGGTTTTTTTATACTATAAAACCGATCGATGAAGTTTTTACTTTTTTGCTTTTCTATTATGAGAGACACTATAATTGAATTCATATTAGACTTTCAAGTGTTCAAATGTTAAATCACAAATAGCATCATTCTCTTCAGTGTATCTTCAGTTCAACCAAATCTACTGTATGGTTGCACAGTTATTTCTCTTGCATTTTTTGCTCTTATTTTTCTTCCCAATTGAGATATCAAAGGTAACGTTATGCAAATCTGATTCAGCTTTTAGCATTTTAGAATAATTCTTCTCCTGCCGATGCAACTCCTCTCCAGTGAGATCTGTTATTCAAATGTATTTCACAAAGTAGACGTTTTTCTCCTCCTGCTTTCTCTGTGAGATGGATGACTTTTCAGGAAACAGCTGCTGTTGAAGAAATGGATGTGAAGCAGATGCAGTTGAAGAGACGGAATTTGAGTTTTCCAAAGTGGAAATCAATACAATCTCTACAATGATGGCATGATGAAGGGAAGGAGCTTCTCTCTCTTTATATGCAACACCTGTGGTAGAAATCAATGTTGCTATACATTAAGCAACTGGTAAAGAAAAAACAATTTGACACTTATTTTCAACGTATTCCTACTCTGAGAAAGAGAAGCCAAAATCAAATTTCTATCTATTCATAGTGGAATGGGGAATGAAATGTTGCTAATATAATTTTTCACGTTTATATTTTATGTCTATCAGATATTAACGTAATTTTTCAATCTTTAGTCAACCTTGTGATTTTGTTAACAATTAATATTAAGGCATTTAGTATATAAGTATTTATGTTTAAAGAAATTTTGTATCGTATATATTACAAGTTGCAGTGGGGTAATTTTGCGCCTTTCCCCGCTCGTTAAAGTTTTTGAATTACCCTATTGACACTCGTTATCTTTTTTTTGTTTACGTTTTGGGTACCTGACTGGAAACCTCGGTGAGGGAGGTGATAAAAGACAGAACTTGTGTTGGGAAAGTCAGTTCGGGCTTTCTACAGAGGCTATATCCTTTTGACCTCCAGCTGCCGCGCTTAGAAAATTTTATCAACGACTTTGGACGTAGTTTGAGTGCTGTCCTTCGCATGTACGCTTCTGGCCACCTGCGGTGTTACGTCATGCTTGTATTGCAGGTGATTTGTGCCGCCTGCGGTCTTATCTCGCTGCCACCTCAGTGGAAGATTTTCCTGAGGTGTTAGGAGCATTCGCTTCAAAGGACGTTTTGGAATATACTGCAGCTGTGGGGGCCTTGATGCCCGTCAGGAATCTAGTAGAGAGAAAGATCCCCTCTAAGCATTACTTTTTGTATGGTCGTGCAGGACCTCTCGAATCCTCCTTCCTGGTGCTTCTGTGTTCCTCTGTTAGCTGAGTTCCGGAATCATTGGAATCACGGCCTACTGTAAGGCAAGACAGTTGTTATTTTGGGATCACGGACTCCCCTTCTGAGTGTGAGGAGATATTCTTTTTTTTATTCAATAACATTTTTATATGTAGATATATACTCTAATGAACTGTTGAGACGGTTGGGATTTGTTGCCACTTTTGGTTTGTTTTGCTGTTATTGTTAATTCTTGTAATGTTAACAGCCTCGTGGCTTTTATATTTGTGTATATATTAAGTTTAAATTATAAACATAGGTAGAATATTAAGTGTGTTCTCCCTTTTACTCTTCGCCTTCCTTTACAACCTTTTTAGTTATAGGTATTGTATATTTTATTCATTTTGATCTGGCCAGTTATATTGTATGTTTTGACGTATTTGCATTCATGTGTTTCTCGCTATTATCTATTGTTTAGGGCTTAGTTTTTAGTAGTTAGGAAACCCAAGGGATTATTTAAGGACTAGAGTTTGTCCTTGGCAGTCACAAGGTTGACTTTAATTATTTTTTTGTTTTGTTAATAAATATTGTTGAGTTTTCCCGAGTGTTTTCGTCTCCATTGACCATCTTTTACTAGATACTTTGTAACAAAACTGACTGTACATCCTTCAGTGCAGACAAACCTGCACCACTGCCCGACAAGGGTCGTAATAATTTGCAACCGTGACAGGATTGATGTACTCAGGGGTATCTGGTTATTTGGTCTGTGGAGCGACATTTGGGTGATCTCTTCAATATTTATTTTGTAGTATCGCCTTCCTCCCTGTGTTATTAATTTTTTGGAAAAAATGAAAGAGTTTAACTTTGACCTGGCTGAATTTTTGGGGTCTGCTGACTGCCTGCAGTACTTGCCTGTTCTAAATAAGAAGCAGTTAGTTGCTTGTACACAGTGGTTGGGTGTTCCGCTGAAGTCGGCGGGCACCAAGAAAGATATACTGGAGGCTGTGAAGGGTAAGATTGCTCAGGATTTAGCTGAGGCCGAACATTTGGAGAGTGAAAGTGAAGTAAATAGTGATGGTGAAGGTAATATTAATGATGACTTGGAAGAGGATAGGTTGAGCGTGAGAGCTGGTTTGACTTTATTCAAGGATCCTCCTCATACAGGTATGATTTATGAAGGTCCCTCGAATATACCCAAGGCTAATGTTTCGCATAATCCCTTTTTGCCCCCCACCCCTTAATTCTTTGCCAGTCAAACCCCTGGCTTCTGTTCATACTTTGGATGAATCTAAAGAAGAGGCAGAATATAAATTAATTTATAAAAGAATTGAATTAAAGAAAATCGAATTTTAGGCGAACGAACGGGTGAGGCGTCACGAGTTAGAGATGGTGGAGTTGAATATAGAGATGGCTAGGTTACAGGGGGCCAAATTGGTCAGTTCCCCTAAAGGTATGTTTCAGTACCGGTTTAATTTAGGTGCAGCACTAAAGTTGGTGCCAGTCTTTTATGAGAACAATGTCCCTGAATTTTTCAAAGCCTTTGAGCGTGTTGCCACCCGGTTGTCTTGGCCCTCTGAAATTGGGACTGTCTTGATACAATGTAGGCTGGTAGGCAAGGCTATCCGGGTGTACAATGCCTTGGAGGAGGGAATTTCCAGGGACTATCATTAGGTCAAAGCACTGGTATTAAAAGCCTATGATTTGGTTCCCGGGGCCCATCGCCTAAAATTTAGAAATTATAATAAACATCCTTCACAGTCTTTTGTAAAATTCGCTCGGGTCAAGGAGGGACAATTTGACGACTGGCTGAAGAGCCGACAAGTGGTGTCTTTTGCTGCGTTGCGAGAATTGTTGCTTCTTGAAGAATTCAAAAAGGCATGTAGTAAGGAGTTGAGGGTCCATCTTGAGGAGGTCAAAGCTATGAAGTTGAGTAGTGCCGCTCAGTTGGCAGATGAATATGTGTTGACCCATCGCTCTGGCAATAGTAACTTTGGGTACAGAGTTTTAAATGATCCATCTTCCCGTGCCCACAGTAGTGGAATGAGGGGAGAACCACCTTCGATGACTCGTAATTTTCCTAAAAATAATAATGATAATTCCTTTTCAGATGGTAGGAATATTGGTAGAGTCTCAGGAGGGTCTCCTCCCCCTAGTGTCTTTGTTAACAGAAGTACATCTAATTAAGGCAATAATAAAAGGTATAATAATGATAATAATAATAATGGTAACAGAGGTACTGGACGTAGAGTAACCTTTTTTTTGGTGTGACAAACCAGGTTATTTCATTTCCAGAAGCAGTGCAATGCCCATAGACGATATCTTGAGAGAAACGGCCAAAACTCATTTTCGGTAATTTCTGATAGGTCTAGTTCTTGTGATAATCTAGTGGAAAAATCTGTAGTTAGCAGTAAGGTAGATAATAGTAGTAGTGACACTTCTAATAAAAAACAGTTGTGATTCAATTTTGACAAATATGTATGGCCTGGTAAAATTGTTCTTGGATCTAAGATTATCAAAGTAAAGTTCTTGAGGGACACTGGTTCAGCTCGGTCTCTTATGTTTAGGGATACCTTAAAAGGTTGTAAAGAGTATTCAGGGAATTATTTCGTTCTGGGAGGGTTCCCGAACACTGTTGTTTCTGTTTCGTTGGTGGTGTCAGGTTGTCTTTTCCTGGAAGTGATAAGGTTACCGAGTTGGCCGTTGTTGATCGTCTCCCCATTCATGGGATTGACGGTATTTTGGGCAATGGTCAATAGTGAGGGTCAGGAATTATTTCCCATATTGTCCATTGATGCGTGTCCCATAGCTGTAACAACCCGTGCCGCAGCAAGAGCATCTGATCTACTTGATGTCAATGATTTAATGCTTAGTAGTTTAGAAGTCAATGTAGAAAGGCCCTGGTCAGTAGATAGTGGTAGTAGTATCATTATTATTGATTTGAAACCTGATTGGGACAGATTGGCTTTTATTGAAGCCCAAAAAAAAGAATTTGACTTTGAATTAGGAGACATTAATGATTTGACTAAACCTTGGTTTGGTATAACCATAGGTTTACTTTATAGGTTTATTCGACCTTCGACAGATGATCTGAGCAAGACTTCTCAGATTGCACAAATTGTGGTTCCTTCCCAGTTCCGTGAATCGGTAATGAATCTTGCTCATAACAATTTTAATTTCAGGCCATTTTGGGATATGGAAAACGTTCCAAAAATTAGCAAGGTATTTTTGGTGGCCTGGGATGAAATCTTCTGTGAAACATTATGTAAAGGAATGTGAGGTATGTTAGGTTATGGGAAAACCAAATTAAATAACTTCCAAGGCTCCCCTACATCCTATCCCTGCTATTGGTGAACCATTCTTGGAATTGGTGATAGATGTCGTTGGTCCTTTACCTAAAACCAGGTCTGGTTATGTTTATTTATTAACTATTATGGATAGAGCCTCTAGATTTCCCGAAACATTCCCTATGAGACGTATTACATCTAAAGATGTTTTTGAAAAATTAATGGATTTTTTTTTCCAGTTATGGTCTCCCTCGTGTTATTCAGACAGATTGTGGTACAAATTTCACGAGTAAGGTATTTAGAGGTAAATGTGCTGAACTGGCCATTCAGCCCATTACCAGCGTACCTTATCACCAATAGAGTCAAGGGGTGGTGGAGAGGTTTCACCAGACCCTAAATCAATTTTGAAAAAAATTTGTTACGAACAAGGTAGTGAGTGGAATAAAGCACTTCCCTTTGCCGTCTTTGCTCTTAGGAATCATCCAAATTCTTCCACTGGTGTAGCTCCCTTCGAATGGGTATTCGGTCATAAAGTTCGTGGTCCTCTAGAAATTTTTAGTGAAGTACTACAGTCCGATCAAAGGGGAGAGGTTAAAGTTGGAGAATTTGTAGAGGATTTGAAAAAGAGGTTGTTCAGTGCTTGGAAATTTGCACGGGAAAATATGAGTTATTCGCAGGCTGTAATGAAGGATAATTTTGACAAAAGCTAAAGCTCCTTCTTTTAAACCTGGAGAATTGGTTTTGGTTTTAAGTATGGACTCGGACAATTTTCTTGAACCAAGGTATAAGGTTCCCTGGAAGGTAATGAGGAAGTTGTCCGAGGTCAATTACGAAATTGAAACTCCAGGCTGAAGTAGAAAGTGTAGAATTTATCATATAAACAGATTGAAGCCATATCATTGTAAAAGTTTCGATCCTTTAGCAATTGTGTATGAACCGATATCGGTAGTAGTAGATGTTCCTCTTGAAGAATCTGATGACTTAATGTATCAAGTCCCTTCTGATGCTTTGTTTGAAAATTTGCAAAATCTAGGAATCTTGCGGGAAGGTTTGGAACATTTGGATATTATTCAAAGAAAAGATGTACTTGATTTAATTTATCCCTTTACAGATTTATTTCAGGATTCTCCAGCTAGAACTAATCTTCTCCAGCATGATGTTGATGTGGGAAGTGGTCCTTCTGCTAAGCAAAGTCCTTATCGGCTGAATCCCGTGAAAATGGATATAGTCAGTAAGGAGATTGAGTATATGTAGGAGCACGACCTCATTCAGCCTTCTGTTAGTCCCTGCAGTTCTCCTATAGTTCTTGTTAAAAAGTCCGATGGAAAGTTCCGTATGTGTGTAGACTACCGTATGGTTAACGCACACACTAAGAATGACTCTTTTTCCTTTGCCTCGGATAGATGACTGTCTCGATCACATAGGGGCTGCTAAGTTTATTACAAAACTGGATTTATTGAAAGGGTATTTGCAGGTTCCCCTGTCTGACCGAGCAAGAAAGAGTTCTGCTTTTGTAACTTCCTTCAAGCTTTGGAATGAAAAATGCTGCGTGTACTTTCCAGAGGCCTTATAAATAGGGTCATTTGTGGTTTAAAGGGAACAGAAATTTATACTTGATAACTTGGTTGTATATAGTGATGATTGGAGCACGCATATGGTGAGATTGCGTAAGGTATTTGAGAGTCTTAGGTCTGCTGGTTTTGTTATAAATTTAGCCAAGTGTGAATTTGCAAGACTAAGGTTTGTTATTTGGGTCACGAGGTGGTTTCTGGGTCAGGTGGCTCCGAAACAAGCTAACCTCGAGGCTTTTAGTAATTTGAAAAGCCCCAGTAAAGTCAGAGAGGTGAGAAGGGTTCTAGGTATGATTGGCTATTACTGACAGGTATGTTAGAAATTTCTCAGACCTTGCTCAACCTCTTACAAAACTCCTAGTAAAGTGTCAGAAATTCTTTTTGGTCGCAGCAATGTGAGGAAGCTTTTAATAAGCTTAAATCTGTGTTGTTGACTAACTCCATTTTAATTTCCCCAGATTTTCAAAAACCATTTATCATTGCTGTAGATGCCAGTGATGTAGGAATTGGTGGTGTTCTCTTTCAAAGGAATGAGGAAGGGGAAGTTCACACAGTATCTTATTTCAGTCGTAAGTTATTGGCTATTGAAAGAAGATACTCAACAATTGAAAAGAAGCCCTTGCTTTGGTCCGCACCCTTATGTACTTTAAACCCTATGTAATCAATTTTTCTTTTCCCATATAGGTCTGGACTGATCATAACCCACTGTTTTTTATTGAACAGATGAAAGGAGCCAACCAGAGGATTTTGCGCTGGGCTCTCTTTCTTCAAGGAAGCACATTAAGGGTTCCGAAAATAAGATTCCTGATGCCCTTTCCCGAAATTGATTAGTTTTCTTTTCTTTCTCGTACGTCAATCCTGTTCGTTTCTCCAATAGGTTACATAAAAAATGAAATATATTTTTTCTAATGGAGTAGGGTATTATCACTTGATCTTTAAAATAATGGTAAGCTAAATAAAGCTTCTGGTTTGTATTCCCCAATGGTATATTCTGTTGATGTAATATATTTTAGTTTCAGATTTGCTGCTCTATTATTGCACGTTTGCCTGTTGTAGGTTGTCTTTGTTCTTTCCTCACAGGTTTGTTAGTACTACATATATATATATATATATATATATATATAAATTGTATTTTTTTTTCTTCGGGGGAGGTAGGTATCAGATATTAAAGTGATTTTTCAGTTTTTAGTCAATCTTGTGATTTTGTTAACAATTAATATTAAGGCATTTAGTATATAAGTATTTATCTTTAAGTAAATTTTTGTATCGTATATATTACAAGTTTGTAGTGTGGTAATTTGCGCCTCCTCCCTGTTCGTTAAAGTTTTTAAATTACCCTATTAACACTCGTTATCTTTTTTGTTTACGTTTTGGGTAC
>NC_090747.1:27919676-27922176 GCF_036898095.1 Palaemon carinicauda | reverse complement strand
GAGAGAGAGAGAGAGAGAGAGAGAGAAGTTGTTGGGGCATTCCCGCTTGAACTGCTATATGTTGGTGTGTTTGGTAATGTTAAAAAGAAAGAAAAAAAGAACCTGAGATACGAGAGTTGAGAATTTGTATTTTAAAGTATAAGATTCGCTTCATATAGGCTCAGAGACCTCGGTTGACAAGGGAATAGCATAGGTTTGATTAATATGAGGAGGAAGGCTTCCCTTTATTGGAAGTAAGAAGCAGAAAGGATTACTAGAAACTCTTTAATGCGGAACATTTTGCTTATACAATGGACAATAGCGCGTTGATGAGTGGCAATCGAACAAAACACCCTTCCGAAAGCCATCATATTAAATATGCCCAATAAACCCAGTATATTACATCAGACAATGCGCAAATTAACTGAAATTTCCGTACGAGATCGTGTCGAATACAGAATACTAATCAGCACTTGTATCTTAAAACATATGTCAAATGTTATCGTTCCATGATACCCGATAACATTCTGAAATGTAATTCCCTTTAGTCAGTTTGCGAGTAATTCATAATGGGAGGAAGTGAATCTGCCAAATATGAAAATATCACAAAAAAGAGGGAGTCCAAGCATCTATAACTTGAATCTCCGAAATGTAATATCAAAGTAAAAAATGTTTGATGAAAACTTATTAATAATAAATACTGGATAAAATATTACGGAGTAAAAAGTTGAAAATATCGAATGCAATATCCCGTTCAAACCAACTTCATTCGTCAAGGAGAAGTCAGTCACTGAACATCATTTCAGTGATGAAATTGTGCCTGGAAAGAGATCCTGACAGGAGCCAGAGATTTCAAAACAAGTTTGTGTCCTTTTTTAAAGAGAACAGACCATTAGGTTTTAAATAATGGAAAAAAGTGATGCAAATGTGTTTATGTTGGACATATTTATAAAAGTGTCTATTTCTATATATCAGATCTATTTAACGTTGTTACTGATCTTGAAATATTTCCTACGAATTTATTCCTGACTTCTCTAAAATAGTTCAATTATTTCCTTAATTATTTTCTTCACTACGCTACTTACTTTATCGAAGCCCCAGGGCTTGTATCAGCCTAGTTCTCCAACTATGGTTGTATCCTAGCAAGAAATAATAATAATAATAATAATAATAATAATAATAATAATAATAATAATAATAATAATAATAACAATAATAATAATAATAATAAAAATATATTATTTTAGAGTGATGAAGGATAAACTATATCGTTCCATAATCCGGTTTATGTTTGCAGTCTAAAGTAATTTTTCATTTTATTGAAGGGTTATCTGAAATATTTAAAAATGAATATTACCAATCTGATTTTAGGGTGAATTTTTTTTTTTTTTTTTTTTTTTTATAAGGTTTGTCGTATCTTGACAGAAATATGAAGTGCCACTGATCACAGCGTGAGTTCTCTTTACTTTCTAATGCAAAGCAACATCTCTACAGTACCTAATTACACATCTTTTTCAGTGAAAAAATTAACCCGAAAGATTCTATTGGTGGTTAACGGAGCGCTAATTCAGCGTCTTTTTTCAATTTTGGTATTTACAAAAGCAACGGTAATTCTCAAATTCGGCGTGCCCGCGTAGCGGTAGTATCCATAATAACTAAGGAAATTGTTATTTTTTTATATATATATACATACATACATATATATATATATATATATATATATGTGTGTGTGTGTGTGTAGAAATCACGAGAGCTGACACGTGATGAATATAAAATGTATTATAGCCACGAAAGGAAAAATGAAAAAGACTTGATTGGAGTTAGTACTTTCATCCACTCAGGACATTATCAAACTCAGCAATGAGAATACATATACAAAGACATCGTATTTATACAGGAGAAGGGGATCCAACAGCTGTTAGTTTCTTAATAATTCCGGAGAAGTCAGATTTTAGATAAAAGGATAATACTGGATTAACGGAAAACAGACCTGGACTTAGATTCAAATTTCTACCTTGAGTACAGGAGATTAAAAATGATTCAACAATATTCCTTTGGAAATAGTCATTTACATGGATTACTTTTTCCGTCTTTGACCAACCAATTCTGTGACTTGACCCTAACCAGTGGGAGGCCAAGGCATTATTAAGAGAACCCCTGGAGACGGCCACCTGATGTTGTTTTAATCTGACTGGTATACTTTTTGATGTTTGACCAACATAAAATAGGTTACACTCTGAACAAGGAATGCTATATATTACATTATTATCATTTCCAGAACTATTCTTAATCAACATGTTTTTTAAAGTACAATTATATTTAAACACTACAGCAATATCTAGTTTTTTCAAAAGGGGTATAACATCTAAAAAACAAACATGAAATGGCAAACAAAGCATATTATTAATTGTTTCCTTTCTCTCTAGTTGGACACTATAAAATGTTTTCTTAGCCTTATTCATACATTTTTCTAAGAAATATTTAGGATAACAAAGATCTGTAGCAATTTTTTCTATTTTAG
>NC_090747.1:27893370-27903370 GCF_036898095.1 Palaemon carinicauda | reverse complement strand
TCCTGCATAGAGGTAAGAACTCGTGTGTTTTATGTTACTTCTTGTGTTTAAAAGATCTGATGATAAGAGTAAATACTCCTCGAAAGGTAACATTTGAAAATCAAAGATGCTAGCTCAAGTACTACTATACAATCAAGGTTTTCAATATGCTTGATTTGATGACATTCCCTCGGGACACTCATTTACATTCAATTACTTTGTTGTATATCTTGACACACAAACACACACACACCTCACGTAAAGTCAGACTAGTGACTACAGATAGTGTCCTTGCTCCAATTTGAAAATAATTTATTCAAATTGGTTACTATATAAAATCTCAACCAAATTTTTTTTTCCTTCTTTCAGGCTTTCTTCACGGGACTTCACCATGTCAATGTCAAAACGGAAAAGTGGTTGGGATAGAGCTCAGGAATCAAAAAAGAAAAAGCAAATGGAAGAAGATCTGTTGGTGAAAACACACAAATTAACTTCATATTTTCAAGTTGTAGACAAAGATATTGGAAGCAGCACTGGTGACTTAGAGGACCAATCTCCTCCTATTTCTCCTCCATCAGACACTGTCCAAAGCAAAGTTATTGTTGATGATGATAAAGAGTCTACAGCCACAAAAGAATTTCAGAGTTCAGTTTCAAATGAAGCTACCAAATGATGTTGGGGTTTTTGGTAATATAACAGAGAATTTATGTGAGTATGCATCACCATAGGTACTGACCATTTTCGAAATTTGGCAAATGATTATCCAAAAATAAAACGAGAATATTCTGGAGTGAACCGCTTCCTTAATCCTAGTACCTTCACACGAGTTTTACCAAATGGAGAGGCAGTCAGTCGTGACTGGCTTGTTTATTCTCCAGCCAAGACTTGTATTTTCTGTTTCCCATGCATTTTGTTCTCATCAGATAGAAGTATAAAGCAATGTACCTCTGGTGATAATGACTGGAAGAATATAACTCAGAATTTGAAATCTCATGAAACAAGCACCAAACATATTGACTCAGTTCTGACTCTTGCTCATCGCTCTGCTGCTGCTGGTCGAATTGATGCTGAGTTGCACAAAAATATGATTGAGTAGCATAAATACTGGAAAAATGTGCTTACACGTTGTGTTGCAACAATTGCCATTCTTTGTGAGAGAGGCCTACCACTTCGGGGCAGTAATGAAATTATTGGGTCTGGTAACAATGGCAATTATTTGGGAATATTGGAGTTGATTAGTCAATTTGATCCTTTTCTATCTCAGCATATTCGTCAACATGCCAACCGCGGACGTGGGCATTCATCTTACCTCTCAAAAACAATTTGTGAAGAACTTGTCACGCTGATGGGACATAAAGTGCTTGATGTTATCAAACAGGAGATTTTGAAGTCGAGGTACTTCTCTATTTCAGTGGACTCTACACCAGATATTACTCATACTGACCAGCTGACAATCATTATTCGTCATGTCAATATGACAAATTATGAACCAGTGGAGCGTTTTCTCAAATTCATCCTAATTTCCAGTCACACAGGTCAGAATCTTACTGATACTCTACTTCAGTACTTATCAGAGCAGAACATTGATTTCACTCATTGCCGTGGACAGACATATGACAATGCTAGTAATATGTCCGGTAAATACATTGGTATGCAGCAAATCCTGAAAAACAAGAACAGTTTGGTGAATTATATTCCATGTGCAGGCCACTCACTGAATCTTGTTGGTCAATCTGCGGTGGATTGCTGTGTTGAAGCTGTTTCATACTTTGGGTTTTTGCAGCGTTTGTACACATTCTTTGAAGCATCTACACGTCGATGGAGGATTCTGCTAATCCACATAGAACAGAAACCTCATTGTCTTATTCCTAAACACCTATCAGATACCCGATGGTCTGCTAGGTCTGATGCCACTGAGGCTGTATTCCAAGGATATCAGCAGTTCCACAGTGCTCTTGACGAAATAGCAGGTGATGACAGTCAGAATAGTGATACTCAAAATCAGGTAAACGCTTTGGCAAAGCGTATGGATACCATAGAAGTATACATCATGTGTGAACTTTGGAATGACAATCTGCAGCGCTTCAACCAATGCAGCAAGTTGCTGCAAAGTGCTACCATTGAACTAACAACTGCTATTGGTCTTTTGAAGAGTCTGGCTCAATTCATAAGTGATTGCAGAGAGAAATTTGACATTTATGAGCAGAAAGCTTCTGACCGTTGAGGACAGAGTTCTTATAAGTATGAAAGTGCAACACGCCAAATACCTAAACGCAAGAAGCATGTTAGTGAAGGGAGTGCTGTAGAGGCTATGGAAAGTATGACAGGAAAGCAGAAATTTGAAGTTAACACTTTTAATGTCATCATCGATCAACTGAACAGTGCTTTGAAAAATAGCATTGAAGCATATTCAACCATGCAGCAGCGGTTTGGTGTTCTGACTGAGTTTGAATCAATGTCTGATGATGATATTGTGGCTGCAATTGAAAGACTTGTTGGTGTGTATGCAAGTGATCTTTCCTCTGACTTCTATTCAGAATTCTGTCAGTTTATCTGTTGGTATAAGGAACAGACAAAGAAGAAATGTAGCAAAGAAGCGTCAACAGGTATTGCTCAACATATGTTCAAATTAATGCACAAAACTAGAATTTCAACTCTAGGCTAGAGACCTGTGATGTTACCGTCATACATCATTTCATCTAAGCATGATATATGTTAGTGCTTCCTGCCCCCTACAGGGAAAAGTCGTACTAGACTCTGGAAAAAGTTTCGAGGAGTACATATTAACTATGGATGACAAAATGACAAGTTTGTATAGTGGTCTCGCCCTATACATTATAAAGCTAAGTTTGTATGAGTCACCGATGTCAGTATGAGTTCCTGACCTCTCCCGTAGTGTGTCTACTCTTATTAAACTATTGGATAACAGTTGTATCCGTATATGAACAAATTTTGCATCTCTACCACCATCCCCTTAGGGTACAACGTTAATCCTTCCTAAGGAAGGGTTAAAGCGAGTGCATTTTTGCTTAAAGAAAGGAATATTATTAAAAGACATTCCATGTTAAAATTATCCACATATTTCGATATAAAATAAGTATGGGCCAATAAGACGCAGGGTTCACTATGAACTTGTTTATTGAAAATTCAATAGACATATATATCAGTCCCCATTTATAAGATTTATAAAATGTGGACGATATCCATTAAAGCATAAAGAAAACAGTAAACAGAAAATATTGTTTCGTCTAAAAGGAAACAGATTTGCCACTTTAATCGAATTATTAATAATATTGATGCAGTCTGTATTACTGTTTATTTACACTAGCGTAAGAAACGCTTGGCACAAGTGTCTGTATTATGCTTTTAGTTCACCAAAGTAAATGGAACAGTTCGTAAGGACACGTTAGTGGCCTATCACTCAGTGTGTAGTAACAGTCTGTGACTACACATGCACCCTCTTAATTAATTGTCCCAAATTAATTTCACTGTTCCTCGCAGATTTAAACAGCAGGTTTAAGAATTCTACTTGTTGCTACCACAGACCTCTTGAGTTGCTCCACTCGCTTCGCAGAGAGCATAAAAAACACCTTGGATGACTACCAGCCGGTGTAGGAACGAAGATGTTCAAGTCCATATAATTAAAGAAATTTTATGGAAGAGGCAACTTTGCTCGGATCATGAGTTGCGGGTGTACTGTCTGGATCCGCTCTGCGAATAACGTAGGTGAGTTTCACCCTTAGTAGTAAAGAGATAAATTTCAACCCGAGGTTTCTCCTCTGAACAGCTGTCCTCCCTTAAAGTCTGAAGATCTATGAAGATAGACCTTTAGGCACTCCACTGGACATAGAGATGCATCTTCCATCAGAGGGCTGATTCTCTAGGGACCCCACCTGTTGGTGGGTAGCTCGTTCTTGGTAAGAAACGTTGGGTCTGGAAATAGATTCAGTTCTCCCTCCAAGAACTGGATGTGGCCTTCCTCTCTAGAGAGAGCCACTATTTCACTAACTCTGGCCCCCAAAGCACGTGCAAACAGAAATATGACTTTTTAAGTCAAATCCTTCAAAGCGCACTCCTCATTGTTCATTATTCAGGTAAAATGAAGAATCTTATCTAGTGACCATGAAATGGGTCTTGGAGGCGCTGAAGGACTAAGCTTAGCACGTGCCTTCGGAATTCATTAAGAACGTCGTTAGAAATGTCGACCTGAAAGGCATATAGTATCGGTCTTGTCAAGGCAGACTTGCACATTGATATTGTGTGGGCTGCTAAACCCTGCTCATGAAGGTGAATGAAGAATGATAAACAGAAATCTATCGAGATTTCTTTTTGGTTTCTTCGCCTTGACAAAGGACACCCGCTTCTTCCATGATGCCTTATATTGTCTTCTGGTTTCCTCTAAAAGTCTATACAGTACTGTCTTTTGATAACACGAATCTTTGGTTGATTTACGGCGACCTCGACCCTTGTCGATTCAGGCATCTCACTATCATCTCGCTGTCTAGAACCAATCTTATGTGGGTCGAGTGGCGAGGAGATAATTTCTTTAGTGTCAGAAGTACTGCCATGGCTTCTAGAAATTTGATGTGAAATTACTTGAAAAGATTGGACCAAGCTCCTTGGACTCTCTTCTGGTGAGAGTGGCCTCCCCAGCCTTCCTTTGAAGCGTCTGTATGGATAGTAACTGACGGGGGAGGAGGTTGAAGAAGTATTGATTTCTTCAGTTGCTTGGCTTTGGACCACGGCTTGAGAAGCGTTCGCAGTCAAGTCGATAGTGGTCTCATTAGATCTCTTCGCGCGTGTTATGCGTATTTTCTCCAGACTCCTGTTGCATCCTTTAGCTGTGCTCTTAGCACTGGGTCTGTTATCGAAGCAAACTGTAGAGAGCTCAGCACTCTCTCCTGTTCGCGTCTTGATATCCGTTTGGATTTCAATAGTCTCTTGACAGATCCTGCTATTTCTTTCCTCTTCTTCCCAGGAATGGAAAGTCGACGTGACTTCAAATTCCAATGGATTCCCAACTGTTGTCATTTTTGAGCTTGAGATAGTCGAGACTTTTTTATGTTGATCTTGAATCCCAGATGTTCCAGGTACTGGATCACTATCGTGTAGGCTTGCATGCATTCTGTCCTGGATGCTGCCCACACCAGCCAGTCGTCCAAGTAGGCTGCATTCGCAAGCTTCGTGAAAATCCTTGGGGCTATGTTTAGCCCGAATGGCAGGGCTCTGAAGGTGTAAAGTCTTCTTTTTAACTTGAAGCCTAGGTAGGAGGAGAGGTGATGATTAATTGGAACGTGCCAAGAAGCATCAGACAAGGTATATGCCCTTTTGGGCAGTAGGGTCCTTATGTGTTAAAGTGTGAGTATCTTGAACTTGTAGTTCACTATGAACTTGTTGAGTGGCGACAAGTCCAGAATGACTCTGAGTTTTTTCTGAGTCCTTCTTTGGAACAGAAAACAGCCTTCCTTTGAACTTGATGGACTTTACCCTTCGGATTACTCTTTTCTCTAAGAGTTCTCGGATATATTCTTCCAGAATGGGGGTAGAGTGTTGGAAAAACTGAGGAAATTGAGGTGGAGGACTGCTCCAGCTCCAACCTACTCCATTCTTTATTAGGCTGTGGGCCCAGGGATCGAAGGTCCCACGATCCGTAAATAGATGTAGTCTCCCTCCTACTGGAAGCATCTCACTTCTGCTGTTGTGGACCTGAGGCCTTGCCTCCTTGACCGCGTCCTCCCCTGAATCCCCTTCCCCTTGAAGGGTGTCTAGGAGAACCTCTGGCTGTTCCTCTAGCTTTTGAGCGAAAGGAAGGATTCTGGCTTTCAAAAGCTGGGTTAAAAACCGGCGTCTGTATCGCCACTTGTTGAGGTACCAACTGGTACGTGGTTGGAGGTTGTGCCATTATCTGAGGCCTCGCGGTCGCAGGAAGTTGCTGTTGTTGCTGTCGGTAGGGCATAGCCGGCTAAGAGGATAGCCTAGGCCTCTTTGTCTTCTTCTTGGGTTGGGGACCCTCTTCCGGAGAAGACTTTCTCTTAAGATTTAAGCCCCACGTTTTGAGAAGGTTCCTATTCTCCGTGGCGGCCTTGACTACTACCTCTTTAACCAGTTCGTTGGGAAAGAGTTCCTTACCCCAGATGCAAGAGAAGATCAGCTTCCTTGGTTCGTGCCTCACCGCAGCCGAGGCGAACACGAACTCTCTACAGGCTCTCCTAGCTTTAGTAAAGCTATAGAGATCCTTCGTAACTGTGACCAGATAGGTTTTGGCCATAACCATAAACATGTCCTGGTTCTTGGGATCACCTGCAACCATTTCTAATGTCGTTTGCAACGACATCGAGGCCGCAAAACTTTCTTTCGTCTCTTGCTCTCTGCGCAAGAGAAACTCCGACAGCTTTGGAGGTTCCTCACCATACTGACGTTCGTCGGCAATATCAGCTTCCAGCTTCCCGACTGAGAAGGCAAGGTGGACGTCCTTCCAGTCTTTTTGGTCCAAGGGTAAGGTCAGGGATAACGGCTTGCATTCCTCTAAGGAGGGGCATGGTTTCCCTGCATCCGCCGTAGTCAAGGCTGCCTTATATCCCTTTTCCATGAAGGGAAAGGTTCTGGTTGGAGAGGCCACAAAGGAGGGAAGCTTCTTACTCAAAATTAGCACCTTTGAGTTCGTGAAGCCCCTCTCTTTCATCGAGCTCTCTCTTAACCCCTCTGCTTTACTATGGTCAAGGACTATGACCTCCTCCGGCTCCGTCTCCTCCTTTGAGGCTGGCTCCTTCCTAAGACGGACATAGCAGTCGGGGTAAGAGTTTTTGTTGGGCCAAAATTCCAGGGGCATTGAGCCCAACTTCTCCGATATAACAATCTTCCCAGTTGTCATTGGCATGTGTTCATCATACCTCCAAGGATTGGTATCCGAGCACAAAGGAAGATCCTTCAAGTTGAGCCGCTTCTGGGGCCCCCGTGATGCTGCAAGTCTACGTATCTCCAGTTTCATCACAGCTTCCTTTTCATCATTCTTTTTTTGTATTTGTTGAATCATCTCAACAATAGAAGAAAGAGTCCTACCCAGATCACCTGGGATAGCAGACGATGTAGAAGGAATGGATTCCGGGGCCAGAACAGATGTAACCGACACCTCGTCGATTTTTTCCTCTTCTATTTATGGAGCCTGGGTCAGCTCTTCCTCCTGACCTTCTCCCAGAAGGTCCTTTTCTGTATAATCCAACACTTCTGACATCCTATCGTCCAATTGGATGTCATGAAGGGCGGCCGAGACTTCAGAATCTACCGGATTCTGGACAGTTGGTATCTCCTCCTGAGGCTGAGGAATGACTGCATCAGCCGATGCCTTAGGGAAAAGGTAGGTCTCATCTTCTCATTTGGAAGGTAGGGGCCTGAAGTGTTTTTCTGAAAACCCCTCACCCAGGTTCGCAACTTTTCAATCGCAGCATCCCTTGACTCCGCCAACTTAGGGGTGTCAAATGCCTCGGTAATCAGGTTAGAACATATGATACATACCTGAGGGTCCCAATACCGGAGATCACCTTTGGAGGCTGCGCATGCTGCGTGCCTCCTGCATAACTAATGTCCATAGAAGTTCTTGCTGCGAAGATTGCAGAACATACTCCCGCACTTCGGAGAGTCCTCCTGTAAGAAAATCCATGAGTATCAAGTGAAGGCTTTTCACTTATTAATACATGTAGCTTATACAGTAAAGGTAGAAAGGAAAGAAGGAAAGACACATACTTGTATTTCCTTCCCAGTCAATTGCTATAACCTCTCAAGATAATAAAACTAAGGTTAATTCTTATTCAAGAATAACTTATATATTTTCCTAAGCGGAAAATTAAGGTGTAGCTCACAACTTGAAATAAAGTTTTAATATTCGGGATTGAATGAATACAGAAAGAACTCACTTTCTATATATTGTACGGTCTCAACAAAAGGTTGTACAAGATAACATTAAGTATGTTGGAAGAACTTTAGTGTTACAACAAACTCTGTACTGTAGTTTTATTAATGCAGTGTGTACTACACCACAAATATAGTAACTACTGTACATCGCATGCTGTCGTGCCGGCCGCCATTTACCCCTGTATAGTTCAAAGGTATGCTATCTTTAACTAATAGGCGACAGGTCACTGGTTCACAAATGTGTGCTGGCCAGCAGGGATTGCAACTGAAAACACTAGCACCCGACTGCCGGCTGCTAATCGTAGTGGCCGGCACATCTTGGGATATGTTTCTACTGCTGGCAGGCAAAGGTAGCGATACCCATGCTGGCCGGCAGTGACTACAAACCAGAGAACCTCCACCTACCCGGCTGCTGGCCGTTTAAGCCGGTAGCCGGGTTAGAAGTACAATACACTAGCAAGAGAAACAGTATGGATGTAAGGTTATAAGGCGGTATTGCCATACAACCTTCATCCAGAAGGAGTGAACATATGGAAGGGGAGAATGTAGCATTCAGGCTTCCTATATATCCATAGCCTGCCGGGCTCTACCAGCAGACACGGAAGGGAGACCAAGGGAGGTTTGGGGTTCACGCTGCATAAGAAAAAGGGTCTCTGCCGGCCGGCAATAATGTGCCATCTGGCAGAGAGCTGAGCCGGTCCCCGATCCTAACCTACACTAAGTACAGAAGTAGGACCGCGGCCAAGAGATGTGAGGGCTAGGCCATCACTAAGAAAGAGAGGGGGAACGGGATAAGGGTCCTATAAACTTCGTTCTAGTATGAGACACACCCAGCAGTTAGGAAAGCTCATCCTAACCTAGAGTTTGTCTATCAGGGAGGAAGGTTGGCAATACTTGCTATCCTCCTCCATACCAGAACAAAGTTAGGTGTAGTTATTTCACCAGGCAACGGAGAAAACTCATTCTCCAGCCCGAGAATAACAACACAGGACAGTCTGCTAGCCCACTAGTAGAAGGAATCATCTAGTACAGACTCCTTCAGATGTAGGCTAGGGAAGCAAAGCCTTCTGCGTCTGCACCTAACCTAGCAAAGGAAACTCATTCTCTATGGTAGGAAGACGCAGACCACAGACTAGAACTCTGATGTTCTGCCCCAAACCCCCAAAAAACTCACTCTGGTTAGCGGGTCAGGACAGACATATCCTTGTATAGTTATACCTGAATATTATTCAGATAGAACCACTAGGACTAAGCCTAAGGCTTACTCAGAGGGAGAAAGAGATTTAACTTAGTCTCTGAAGGAGAAAAGAACAACTGGGTATGTATGTGAAAGTATACTAAAGCCCTATAGGCTACTAGCCTAGGTGCGGTGAGAATCGATTACCTAAATCACCGAAACTCTCTCGTATACAATCTTGGAGAAGAAAATTCAACAATATCTTACATGTATAAAATATTTGCCTATAGCTTCAATAACATAACACTCGGAAAACTTATATCATGCATTATAGTACTAGGGCCAGACGCCTAGGCTACTAAGCCTCGTGAAGGGCAAGATCGGATAACTAAAGCGCCGAACTGAGAAATAACGGCATCATATAAGAATTCCTAGAGGAGCTAAATAGCTAGATTTTTTAAAGCATAAAAACTGGGAACATCGCTATGGCTAACTAAATGACCCATGCATAGCGAGCGACAGCTTCCAGTATGCCTCCGGTAGGCAACAGCTCTTATTTACTTAATATCACTTTTGATTTAATTGAAAACGACAAGAGCTTACATTTATACAAAGTAAAGAAAATACTCAACTTTCCAGAGGCAGAAGAGGCCAGAGGAAGCATCATAATGTTGAATAATATCCAAAATTACGAGATATCACAAGGGAAAACACTGAGTAGTAGAGCTACACACTGGAAACGGAATAGGAGAGATACCTCATGAATGGCTCTCTTTTCATTCTCGTTTTTAGATTCTTGTCACTGTAACCCCTTGAAGCGTTAATACAGTTCGGGGTGAAGATAGCTATGTGACGTGTCAAGAATACCTCCTCTGATAACATGCAATATCCCTGTTAGATTTATTTAGGGATATTCGCTCCAGGAGTTAGAATTCT
>NC_090747.1:27880870-27883370 GCF_036898095.1 Palaemon carinicauda | reverse complement strand
AATATCTCTATGTAGTTTTAGAATTACTGTAATTTCTGTACCTATATTCCAACATAAGTTTCTTCTATACCTCGTTTTTGAGGAAATGCCATTACTGCTGAGATTTTGAAGGAATCCAAATTTCCT
This sequence comes from Palaemon carinicauda, assembly GCF_036898095.1. NCBI lineage: Eukaryota > Metazoa > Arthropoda > Malacostraca > Decapoda > Palaemonidae > Palaemon > Palaemon carinicauda. Next base: position 27,883,244 of record NC_090747.1, on the reverse strand, counting down.
CATAGTCTATAAATGCCACACATTGTGGTTTGTATTTCTCTGTTGATTTTTTTATTAGCTAGTTAATTACATGGATATAATCAGTTGTTGAATACCCACTTCTAAAGATTGGCTGCTCTCCTGATTGACTAAAGTCTACCTGTCTTTCTTTTCGCCCTGATATATAGTTAAATAATAATACGGAAAGTTAACTTATTCGGTAGTCTAGAGTTCAAACAGTATTGATACAATAAAATCACCTTCATCTATTAAGAAATTAATTGTTAGGCAATCCTCACCCTCTGCTTTACCTCTTTTCATGCCTTTTAATGCTTTCTTTACTTCTTCTACTATTATGTTTGGTACCAGCTCAGTTGTTTCCTTATATTACTATTGTATAACATTGTATAGAAATCCTGTGTAATTTTTATTACTCCATCTCTTCTGTAGATAATATTTGCATTCTCGTCTTTTGAAACAATTATCTGAGTACACCCTATTCCAAGTATTATTTTCATCAATTTTATGCTTCAGCCTTTCTTCGGTGTCTTCTCAATTTCCGTCTGATTTTGTTTACGAATATATTGTGTTTTAGTTTATTTAGTGTTTTGTATAGTTCTGCTAGGTGATTTTTGTCTCTTGGATTTTACCTTCAAATCAAATATTTCTTTTATGAATAAATAAATAAATGAATATATATATATATATATATATATATATATATATATATATATATATATTTATATATATATATATATATATATATATATATATATATATATATATATATATATATATATATATATGTGTGTGTGTGTGTGTGTGTGTTTGTGTGTGTGTGTGTATGTGTGTGTCTGTGTGTGTGCATATACATACTACCGCTAGAGAATTATGGGGTCTTATAACTGGCCAGACTTTACTACATTGGATCCTTCTAGCTGGTTATGGTTAATTTTCCATTAGCCTTCATACACACACCGAATAGTCTGGCCTATTCTTTACATATTCTCTTCTATCTTCATACACCTGACAACGATGAGATTACCAAACAATTCTTTTCACCCAAGGGGTTAACTACTGCAATGTAATTGTTCACTTCCTTCTTTCCTTTTGGTTAGGGTAGATTAGATTTTCTAGCTATGGTAAGAAGCTTTTCTAGGAGAAGGACACTCCGAAATCAAACCATTGTTCTCTAGTCTTGGATAGTACCATAGCCTCTGTACCATGGTCTTCCACTGTCTTGGGTTAGAGTTCTCTTGCTTGACGGTACACTCGTGCAAACTATTCTATCTTGTTCCTCTTCTTCTTGTTTTGTTAAAGGTTTTATAGTTTATGTATAAGATATTCATTTTAGTATTACTGTTTCTAATATATTTTTTCACCAGTTTCTTTTCCTCACTGGGCTAATTTCCCTGTTGTGACCCCTGGGCTTATAGCATACTGCTTTTCCAATTAGGGTTGTAGTTTAGCAAGTAATAATATATATATATATATATATATATATATATATATATATATATATATATATATATATATATATATACTTATGCATATGTATATATAAATATATATATATATATATATATATATATATATATATATATATATACATTAACTCTCAACTTCCTTCTCTCACACACTCTTCCAAATTATGTCACTAATCGTCCAAGCTTCTCTTCTGTGTCTGCAACCAGTACAGTATCATCCGCAAACCAAAACTGATTTACCTCCCATTCATGGTCATTATCGTCTACCAGTTTTAATCGTCGTCCAAGCACTCGAGCATTCACCTCTCTCACCACTCCATCAACATCCAAGTTAAACAACCACGGCGACATCACACATCCCTGGGTCAGCCCCACTCTCACCGGAAACCAATCACTCACTTCATTTCCTATCCTAACATATGTTTCACTACCTTTGTAGAATCTTTTAACTGCTTGCAACAACCTTCCACCAACTCCATATAACCTCATCACATTCCACATTGCTTCCCTATCAACTCTATCATACGCTTTCTCCAGATCCATAAACGCAACATACACCTCCTTACCTTTGCTAAATATTTCTCGCATATCTGCCTAACTGTAAAAATCTGATTCAAACAACCCCTACCTCTTCTAAAACCACCCTGTATTCCTAAGATTGCATTCTCTGTTTTATCCTTGATCCTATTTATCATTACTCTACCATACACTTTTCCAAAAACGCTTAACAAACTAATACCTCTTGAATTACAACACTCATGCACATCTCCCGTACCCTTATATAGTGGTACAATACATGCACAAACCCAATAAACTGGTACCATTGACAACACAAAACACATATTAAACAATCTCACCAACCATTCAAGTACAGTCACATCCCCCTCCTTCAACATCTCAGCTCTCAC
>NC_090747.1:27860870-27873370 GCF_036898095.1 Palaemon carinicauda | reverse complement strand
TGCTTCTTTGTTTGCATCAATTCCATCTCCTGATTGTAGTTATGGGGTTGTTGAATCCCTTAAGAAAGATGTAACTAAATTCAGTGCATGGTGCAAATTATGGGGTATGAAGTTCAATCCTAACAAAATTCAAAGTATGATTGTGAGTTTGTCAAGGACAGTGACTCCTCAACATCTGGATCTCAGTATTGATAATGCTTCCTTAACTTTGTATGACACTTAAAATTTCAGGTGTGATTCTCGACAGCAAATTAACTTTAGAGAAACCCATTAGGTCTGTGTCATTAATTGTACAAAAGATTGCTTTTACTGAGAAAGGATTATAAGGTTTTTGGTTATCAATTTTTTCTGAAGAATTGTTTCAATTCTTTCATTCTACTTTGTTTCGAGTATTGTTCTCCTCTCTGGGCTTCAGCTGCAGATTCTCATCTTAATTTGTTGGACAGGAACTTGCAGTCTATTAAATTTCTTATTCCTGATCTAGATATTAATCTTTGGCACCGTCGTTCAATTAGTTAACTATGCATATTGTATAACATTTCTCATAATTCTGACCATCCTTTATATTCAGATATTCCTAGACAGTTCCATCCTATTCTTAATACTAGGCATCTAGTTAATTCTAATAGTCAGGCCGTCTTCATCATAAGGTTCATACTACACAGTATTCTAGAAGCTCCATTCCAGGTGTAATCAGGTTGTGGAATGATCTCCCTAATCAGGTAATTGAATCAGTAGAAGTACAACATTTCAAAGTGGCAGCACAGTTTTTATTTTGAAAGGGCTGACATAAGTCTTTTTTATAGTTATATATGAATTATCTGTTACAATGTTGTCAATGGTTTTTAAAATATTTCATTCTAATTTTTCTATACTTCTTATATCCCTTATTTATTTCCTTCTTTCCTCTCCTCACTGGGGTATTTTTTCCTGTAGGAGCCTTTGCGCTTATAGCATCGTGCTTTTCCAGGTAGGATTTTAGATTGGCTAGTAATAATAATAATAATAATAATAATAATAATAATAATAATAATAATAATGATAATAATAAAAATAGTAGTAATTATATATATATATATATATATATATATATATATATATATATATATATATATATATATATATATATATATAACGGATTTTGAGCGAAGCCAAAAATCTATTTTTGGGTGAGGTAGCCATGTCGTCCTGATGGAAGTTCCTATTAGGTAGCTTTCTAGGGTGTATTTGACTACAGTGATATTCCCAGAGAATTTTACCTTAAGGTATCCAGAATTCTAACTCCTGGAGCAAATATCCCTAAATAATCTCACAGGGATATCGCATAATATCAGAGGACGTATTCTTGACACGTCACATAGCTATCTTCACCCCGAACAGTATTAACGCTTCGAGGGGGTACTGTGACAAGAATTTGAAACAAGAAGGAAAAGAGAGCCGCTCATAAGGCATCTCTCCTATTCCGTTTGCAGTGTGTATCTGATGAAGGTGGTAGCGCTCTCTTTATTCCTTGTAGCGATATACAAGGTGCTACAGATACTTTACTATAGGGAGGGGTCAATAAGCCCTTTTGCTATAAAAGGAAGGGCGGGTCCATCAGGACGACATGGCTACCTCATCCAAAAATAGATTTTTCGCTTCGCTCAAAATCCGTTTTTAGGGCTCAGGCCATGTCGTCCTGATGGAAGTTTACCAGAGCATTACTGTACTGTGGATTCTCAATCAGTACCGTACTCTCAAGAAAGTATTTTCCTGGTCTGTCTAGACCTAGAGACCTATGATGTTACTGTCATACATCATTTCATCTAAGGATGAACTATGTTAGTGGTTCCTGCTCCCTACAGGGAAGAGTCGTACTAGACTCGGGAAAAATTCTCGAGGAGTACATAATAACTATAAATGAAAAAATGACAAGCTTGTATAGTGGTCTCGCCCTATACAAAATAAAGCAAAGTTTGTATAAGTCACCAATGTCAGTATGAATTTGTGACACCTTCCCCAATGTGACTACTCTTGTTAACTATTGGATAATGGTTGTATCCACATAGGAACAAATTTTACCTCTTTGCCACTATCCCGTTAGGGTACCACATCAACCCTTGTAAGGAAGGGTTAGACTGACTGGACTTTTGCTTGAATCAGGGAACAGTCTTAAAACACATACCATGATAAAAATATCCATATTTTAATCTTAATGCTCAGTACATTTCTAAATAAAATGAGTTTGGGCGAATAAGACGCAGGGTTCACTATGAACTAGTTTATTAAAATTTAATAAACGAACATATCAGATCAACATTTATAAAATTCATAAAATGTGGATGATATGCGTTAAAGCATAAAGAAAAAAAGTCAACAGAAAATATTGTTTCGTCTACTAGGAAACAGATTTGCCACTTCAATTGAATTATTAACAAGAATGATATAGTCTATATATAGTCTAGTAGATATGTTGAATAAAATGGCCAAAATGTTCACTTTCAGAAGAAAGCATGAAAATTCGCATACAGGGGTTTTTGAGTAGGCTGAATCCATTTCTAACCGGATCCATGCTGGCAAGCCAAGGGGTCTTACTCAAAATCAAGAAATCCAAAATGGCCGCCTTGCGTATTGCCAATTTTTATATTTTATCAGAACTTGGGTTCTATTTGACATAGAAGCATGATCTTGGTGTTAATTTATATGTTTTTAGGGTCAAGGAATTCAATGAGTTACACTGAAATACCATAAAATAATATTTTGAGCAAAATTCAAAATGGCTGCTTTCTGCTGGTAATGCAAATATCAATCTAGTTAAACGTTTTTCTTCTGTGTGGCACATAGCATCTTATGGCTAAATATAGGTCTTAAGTACAAGAAATTTGGTTACTTATTACTATAATTTGTAGACAAAATAAGAACCAGTAAATGGTTATCTAAACACATAACATATAGGGTAAACAACTCAATGAATTATTGTTTTATTTTTGTTTAGTTCTCAGGAAGATCGTACATGTATATCATTACATAATTCTTATGTTTAATTATGTTTTCAGAAACTACCATTAATCTATTTTACAGTATGTACATCTCTTGCCAAGCACGAAATGGAGAATTGGACATCTTCTTCCAGCATGAGAACCACTCTTGGCCACCGTCGCTGGCTGAAAATAACATGATGCGACTTGGAGAAAAAGCTGAATTACTGAAGTGTTTAGAACCACTAGCCCAAAGACCACAGAACATACTTGATGTGGATGTGAAGATATTTGATGGGGCAGCTCTCATCCACACATTGGATCCCAAGAATGTTAAAACAAATGTGAAAACATTTAAAGACTATGCAGAGTGTGTGTTTGTTCCTTATCTCAGGAGGCAACTTGAACATGTGGCTCGAGTAGATGTTGTGTGGGATGCCTATAAGGACGACAGTCTTAAAGCACACACCAGAGAGCATCGAGGTACTGGAGAAGCTCTTCGGGTTTCCGAGAAAACACGACTTCCTCACAACTGGAAAAGCTTCTTGCGTGTTGACAGCAACAATGTGGAACTCTTTAGATTTCTGGCCAATGTGATCAAATCTGAATCAACAGTGCTAGGAAAGATGCTGGTCACAACAAAAGGTCAGAATGTTGCCTCCTCCTCAACACTTGATTTATCTGGGCTTCAACCATGCACTCATGAAGAAGCAGACTACTGAATGATGCTTCACTGCTTCCATGCCTACAGCAATAACATGAAGAGGATTATGGTGCATGTGACTGACACAGATGTCTTAGTTCTAGCCATTGTGACTGCTATCAGCATGAAAGATTGTGAACTCTGGCTACCATTTGGTCATGGTACTCACTTTTGGTATATTGGAGCACATGTCATAGCTAGTGAGCTTGGCAATGATTATTACAGAGGCCTCCCATTCATGCATGCCATATCCGGATGCGACACAGTGTCTTCATTTAGCTCTGTCGGTAAGAAGACTGCATGGGAAGTATGGAAATCATTTCCAGAAATCACTGAAGTGTTTCAAAGACTGTCTGCTACTCCACGTGAAGTTACAGAAGCGGACCTGAAGAAACTTGAAGTATATATGGTTCTGCTGTACTCTTGCACATCACAACTCACTGATGTAAATAAAGCCAGGAAGCACCTCTTCTCTTACTGAAATCGGAAGCTGAAAAACATCCCACCGTCACGTGCAGCACTTCTACAACATGTAAAGCGTGCTGCTTATCAAGCTGGATACATCTGGGGTCAGGCATTGGAAGCCAGTCCAACACTTCCGAGTCCTTCTGAGTGGGGGTGGACACTTGACAGTGAGAGAATGTGGGTGCCTTTATTGAGTACCCTGCCAGAAGCATCAAAGGGCTGCAGAGAACTCATTAAGTGTGCCTGTAATAGACGGTGCACAGGAAGATGTCAGTGTGCTAATGCAAGCCTCCCGTGCACACAGCTGTGTTTTTGTGGTGGACAATGTGAAGAGGCCATTGACAGATTAGATTAAGTTTATTTCTTGAAATTCATAAAACATTTCAATATTTTGTTTTCATCTTAATACTGTTTCAGTAAAACCATTTGACCAATGTATATTCCCAATATAATAAGAAAATGCCAAGTGTACATCTCTATTCTTTGTGCATTACGAGAAAGAACAATATTGCTTTCAATGGTTCATCAAAATTTATTTAAACTTTAACTAGATTTTTTTACTGGTGAACATATTATAGGAATCAAAATGCTTTATTGAATATCTTGTCCCAAAACATATTAATAACGGTAAAAAGGTGAATAAAGTAGTTATATGCCGAATAGACAAATAGTTTACTGGTTTGCATTATGCATGGAGGGCAGCCCTCTTGAATTTTGTTCTAAATTACATTTTATGTTTTATTAAGGAGTCTTATTGCATTCCTTGACCCTAAAAACCTATATATCTAAATTGAGATCATGTTTCTAGGTAAAAAAGAACCAATGTTCTGATGAAATAGCAAAATCGGCAATACGCAGGGCGGCCATTTTGGATTTCTTAATTTTGAGTAGGACCCCTTGGTTTGCCAGCGTGGATCCGGTTAGAAATGGATTCAGCATACTTAAAAACCCATGTATACACATTTTTATGCTTTCTTCCGGAAGTGAACATCTTTTTGATATATCTGCTGGACTATACTATTTATATACACTAGCGTAAAAAACGCTTGGAACAAGTGTCAGTATTATGCTATAGTTTACCGATGTCAATGGAACAGTTCGTGAGGACACTTTCGTGGCCTAGCGCTTAGCGTGTAGTAAAATACAGTGACCACGAACGCACCCTCTTGATTAATCGTCCCAAATTAATTACACTGTTCCTCACAGACTTAAAACAGAAGGTTAAAGAATTCTACCTGCTGCTACCACAGATCTCTTAAGTTGCTCCACTTGCTTCGCATAGTGCATAAAGAACGCCTTGGATGACTACCAGCCGGTGTGCAAACAAGGATGTTCAATGTCCATATAATTAAAGAAATTTTATGGAAGAGGCAACTTTCCTCGGATCATGACTAACGGATGTACTGTCTGGATCAGTTCTGTGAATAACACAGGTGAAATGCGCCCTTAGTTATAGATAACTTTGAACCCAGGGTTTCTCTTCTGAACAGCTGTCCTCCCATAAAGTCTGAAGTTCTATGAAGATAGACCTTTAGGCACTCCACTGGACATAGAGACGCATCTTCCTTCAGAGGGCAGATTCTCTAGGGACCCCACCTGTTGGTGGGTAGCTTATTCCTGGTAAGAAACGTTTGGTCTGGAAATAGATTCAGTTCTCCCTACAAGAACTGGACGTGGCCTTATAATGTCTTCTGGTTTCCTCCGAAAGTCTAAACTGACTTTTTAACACCGAATCTTTTTCTTATCGTTAAGGAGAGAAGAGCATGAGATGTAGTTTCCGTGTTTTCTGTGATGGAGTGAAGACAGTCGACTTTTGTACTTGCTGAGACAGGGATGGATCCGGTAGCAGTACAAATTTTAGTCGTAGTTCCAATGCCAGAGGGGACCACACACTATTTGGCCACTTGTGGGCCACTACTACTGCTTTCCCTTTGAAGGATCTCAGCTTATCGAGAACCTTTAAAAGGAGGTTGTGCGGAGGAACATATAAATATTGGACCATCTGTTCCAGTCTAGGGACAAAGCGTCCACTGCCTCCGCTAGCGGATCCTCTATGGGGACAGGTAAGAATCTATTTTCTTGTTGTCTATCGTCGCAAAGAGGTCTATCTGCAGCTCCGGGAATTGCTCGAGATGAAGGAGAACGATCCTGCGTCATGGGACCATTCTGACTCAATAGGTGTAAACCTGGATAGAGCGTCCGCTGTCACATTGCAGAAGCCTTGAATGTGAACTGCTTACAGGTACCATTTCTTCCATTCCGCCAAACGGAATATGGCCAACATCACTTGGTTGATTTGAGGTGACCTCGACCCTTGTCAATTCAGGCATCTCACTACTGCCTCGCTGTCTATAACCAGTCTTATGTAGGTCGAGTGGCGAGAAGATACTTTCTTTAGTGTCAGAAGAACTGCCATGGCTTCTAGAAAGTTGGTGTGAAAAGACTTGAAAAGATGAGACCAAGCTTCTTGGTCTCTCTTCTGATGAGAGTGACCTCCCCAGCCTTCCTTTGAGGAGTCTGTGTGGATAGTTATTGACGGGGGAGGATGTTGAAGAAGTATTGATCTCTTCAACTGCTTGGTATTGGACCACGGCTTGAGAAGCGTTTGTAGTCGAGTCGGTAGAGGTCTTATTAGATCTCTTTGCATCCTTTAGCAGTGACCTTAGCACTGGGTCTGTTATCGAAGCAAACTGTAGAGAGCCCAGCACTCTCTCCTGTTCGCATCTTGATATCCGTTTGGATTTCAATAGTCTCTTGACAGATCCTGCTATTTCTTTCCTCTTCTTCCCAGGAAGGGAAAATCCATGTGACTCAAAATTCCAGTGGATTCCCAACCACTGAAATTTTTCGAACTGAAGAAGGTCGAGACATTTTGATGTTGATCTTGAATCCCAGATGTTCCAGGTACTGGATAACTATCTTAGAAGCTTGCATGCATTCTGTCCTGGATGCTGCCCACACCAGCTAGTCGTCCAAGTAGGTTACTACTTGGACCCCCTTTAAGCATAATTGATGGACAGCTGCGTTAGCGAGCTTCGTGAAAATCCTTGGGGCTATGTTTACCCCGAAAGGCATGGTTCTGAAGGTGTAAAGTTATCAATGTAACTTGAAGCCTAGGTAGGAGGAGAGGTGACGATTAATTGGAATGTGCCAATAAGCATCAGACAAGTCTATAGAGACAGTATATGTCCTTTTGGGCAGTAGGGTCCTTATGTGTTGAAGTGTGAGCATTCTGAACTTGTAGTTCACTATGAACTTGTTGAGTGGCGACAAGTCTAGAATGACTCTGAGTTTTTCTGAGTCCTTCTTTGGAACACAAAACAGCCATCCTTGGAATTTGATAGACTTAACCTTCCGGATTACTCTTTTGTCTAAGAGATCTCGGACATATACTTCCAGAACGGGGGTTGAGTGCTGGAAGAATTGAGGAAATTGAGGAGAAGGACTGCTCCATCTCCAACCTAGTCCATTCTTATTTAGGCTGTGCGCCCAGGGATTGAAGGTTCAACGATCCCTAAAAAGCTGTAGTCTCCCTCCTACTGGAAGTATCTTACTTCTGCTGTTGTGGACCTGAGGCCTTGCCTCCTTGAATGCGTCCTCCCCTGGATCCCCTTCCTCTTGAAGGGCGTCTAGAAGAACCTCTGGCTGTTCCTCTACCTCTCGAACGAAAGGAAGAAGTCTGCCTTTCGAAGGCTGGGATAGAAACTGCCGACTGTGTCGCCACTTGTTGAGGTACCAGCTGGTACGTGGTTGGAGGATGTGCCACTATCTGAGGCCTCGCAGTCGCAGAAAGTTGCTGTTGTTGCTGTCGGTAGGGCTTAGCCTTTTTATCTTCTCCTTGGGTAGGGGACCCTCATCCGGAGAAGACTTTCTCTTAAGATTTAGGCCCCACTTTTTGAGAAGGTTCCTATTCTCCGTGGCAGCCTTGTGTACTACCTCTTTAACCTCTTCGTTGGGAAAGAGGTCCTTACCCCAGATGAAGGAGGAGATCAGCTTCCTCGGTTCGTGTCTCACCGCAGCCGAGGCGAACACGAACTCTCTATAGGCTCTCCTAGCTATAATAAAGCTATAGAGATCCTTCGTAACTCTGGCCAGATGGGTTTTGGCCATAACCATAAACATGTCCTAGTTCTTGGGATCACCTGCAACCGTTTCTAATGTCGTTTGCAACAACATCGATGCCACAAGTCTTTCCTTTGTCTCTTGCTCTCGACGCAAGAGAACCTCCGACAGTTTTGGAAGTGCCTCACTGAACTGGCGTTCAGCAATATCAGCTTCCAGCTTCCCGACTGAGAAGGTAAAGTGTACGTCCTTCCAGTCTTCTTGGTCCTAGGGCAAGGTCAGAGATAAGGGCTTGCACTCCTCCAAGGAGGGGCATGGTTTCCCTGCCTCCACCGCCTTTAAGGCTGCCTTATATCTCCTTTCCAAGAAGGGAAAGGCTCTGGTAGGAGAGGCCACAAAGGAGGGAAGCTTCTTACTCAAGGCGGGCACCTTTGAGTTAGTGAAGCCCCTCTCTTTCATCGAGCTCACTAGTAACGTTTGAGCTTTACTATGGTAAAAAACTATGACCTCCTTCGGCTCTGTCTCCTCCTTTAAGGCTGGCTCCTTCCTAAGACGGACATAGCAGTCCGGATAAGAATCTTTGTTGGGCCAAAATTCCACTTCTTCCAGGGGAACTATTCCCAACTTTTCTGAGATCACGATCTTCCCGGTTGTCATTGGCATGTGTTTGGCATACCTCCAAGGATTGGTATCCAAGCACAAAAGAAGATCCTTAATGCTGAGCCGCTTTTGGGGCCCACGTGATGCTGCAAGTCTACGTATCTCCAGTTTCATTGCAGCTTCCTTCTCATCATTCTTCCTTTGAATTTGTTGGATCATCTCAACAATGGAAGAAAGAGTCCTTCCTAGTTCATCTGGGATAGCAGACGAGGAAACAGGTTCTGGGTCCGGAACTGATATAACCGACACTTCGTCGATTTCTTGCTCTTCTACTTGAGGAGCCTGGAACAGCTCCTCCTCCTGACCTCTCCTAGAAGGTCCTTTTCAGTAGAATCCGACACCTCCGACATCCTATCGTCCAGTTGGATGTCTTGAAGGGCGGCCGAGACTTCAGAATCTACTGGATTCTGGTCAGTTGGTATCTGCACCTGAGGCTGGGGGATGATTGCATCGGCTGATGCTTTAGGGAAAAGGTAGGCCCTCATCTTCTCATTTGGAAGGTAGGGGCCTGAGGTGTTTTTCTGAAAACCCCTCACCCAGGATCGTAACATTTTCCTGGCAGCATCCCTTGTCTTCGTCGACTTAGGGTTGTCAAAAGCCTCGGTAATCAGGTTAGAACAAACTGTACAAACCTGAGGATCCCAATACCAGAGGTCACCTCTGAAGGATGCGCATGCTGCGTGCCTCCTGCAGAGTTGATGTCCACAGAAGTTCTTACTGCGGACATTACAGAACATACTCCCGCACTTCGGATGGTCCTCCTGTAAAGAGAAGAAAAATCCATGAGTATCAAGTGAAGGATTTCACTTATATTGAAACATTTAGCTTATACAGAAAAGCTATAAAACAAAGAAGGAAAGACACATATTTGTATTTCCTGCCCAGTCAATTGCTGAAACCTCCCGAGATACTAAAACTAAGGTTAATTCTATTCTAGAATACCTTATGTAATTTCCTAAACGGAAATTTAAGGTGTAGTTCACACCTTGAGATAAAGTTTTAATATTCAGGATAGAAAGAATACAGAAAGAACTTACTTTCTATATATTGTACGGTCTTAACAAAAGGCTGTACAAGATAACATTAAGTATGATGAAGAACTTAGTGTTATCACAAACTCTGTACAGCAGTTCCTAATAATGCAGTGTGTACTACACTATAAATATAGCAACTAGTGTACATCGCCTGCTGTTGTGCCAGCCATCACGTGCCGGTACGTGCCAGCGTGCGCCGGAACATACCGACCGGCACCTACCACTGTATAGATCAAAGATATACTATCTTTAACTAATAGGCGGTAGCCCACTGATTCGCGACTGTGTGCCGGATGGCAATCATTGCCGGCCAACAGCTGATGACAATAATACCCGGCTGCTGGCCGCTAATCGTAGTGGCCAGCAGATTCGGGCTGTGTTTCCACTGCCAGAAGGCAAAGGTAATAATATCCATGCTCGCCGGAAGTAAACAAAAACCAGAGAACCTCCACCTGCCCGGCTGTCGGCTGTTAATCCGGCAGCCAGGTAAGGGGTACCACACAATAGTCAGAGAAACGGTATGGATGTAAGGTTATAAGGCGCCATTGCCATACGACCTTCCATCCAGAAAGAGTGAACTTATGGAAGGGGAGAATGTAGCATTCAGGCTTCCAAAGAATCCATAGCCTGTTGGGCTCTACCAGCAGACATGGAAGGAGACCAAGGGAGGTCTGGGGTTCACTCTGCAAAGAACAAAGGGTCTCTGCCGGCCGACACATAATGCCAGCCGGCAGAGAGCTGAGCCAGTCCTCCATCCTAACCTATACTAGGTACGGAAGTAGGACTGCGGCCAAAGGAAAATAAAGGAAAGAGAGGTGGGGAAGGGATAAGGGTCCTATAGCTTTCGTTCTAACAAGAGACACACTCAGCAGCTAGGGAAGCTCATCTTAACCAAGAGTTGTTTATTAGGGAGGAAGACTGGCAATGCTTGCTATCCTCCTCCCAACCAGAACAAAGTTAGGTTATTTTGCCGGGCAACAGAGAAAACTCATTCTCCAGCCCGAGAAGAACAACACAGGACAGTCTGCTAGGCTACTAGAGGAAGGAATCATCTCTCTACAGAATCCTTCCGACATGGACTAGGGAAGCAAAGCTTCCTGCGTCCGCCCCTAACCTAGCAAAGGAGACTCATTCTCTATGCTAGGAAGAAGCAGACCACAGACTAGCAACTCTGATGTTCTGCCCTAACCCAAAAAAATCTGTCACTCTGGTTATCAGGACAGGACAGACATATCCTAAAATAGTTATACCTGGATTATTATGCAGATAGAACCACTAGGATTAAGCAAAAGGCTATCAGAGGGAGAGAGGAATTGAACTTAGCCTCTGGGGGAGAAAAGAAACAATCGGGGATGTGCGAAAGTATACTACTGTACCTAGAATACTAGACTAGGTAAGGTGAGAATCGATTACCTAATTCACCGAAACTGTCTCGTATACAATCTTGGAAAAAACATTCAACAATATCTTACAGGTATAAAATATTTGCCTATAGCTTCAATAATATAACACTCGGAAAACTTATATCCTGCATGAAAGTACTAGGGCAAGATCGGTACCTCGATCCTTGTCGAAATCCCTGAACTGAAAACTGACGGAGCTAAATAGCTACATTATTGAAGCATAACAAACCGGGAACGTCGCTCTTGCTAACTAAATGACCCAAAGAGCGAGCGATAGCATCTAGGATGCCTCCGGTAGGCAACAGCTCTTGTTTACGTTAATATCACTTTTGATTAATTCAAAACGACAAGAGCTTACATTTATACATAGTAAAAATAATACTCAACTTTCCAGAGGCAAAAGAGAAAACACCGAGTAGTAGAGCTACACGAAAAGGAATAAAGAGGGTGCTACCGCCTTCATCATATACACACTGGAAATGGAAGAGGAGAGATGCCCTATGAGCGACTCTCTTTTCATTCTCGTTTCAGATTCTTGTCACTGTACCCCCTCGAAGCCTTAATACTGTTCGGGGTGAAGATAGCTATGTGACGTGTCAATAATACATCCTCTGATATTATGCGATATCCCTGTGAGATTATTTAGGAATATTCGCTCCAGGAGTTAGAATTCTGGATACCTTAATGTAAAATTCTCTGGAAATATCACTGTAGTCAAATTTACCCTAGAACGCTACCTAATAGGAACTTCTATCAGGACGACATGGCCTGAGCCCAAATATATATATATATATATATATATGTATGTATATGTATACCCACACACACACACACACACACATATATATATATATATATATGTATACCCACACACACACATATATATATATATATATATATATATCCATATATATTCATATATTGATATTATTAGCATTATTTTTACGATTATTATGATTAATATCATTAATGCAAGCTAAGTTTTGACACTATTCGGAAAAGCAAAATGATGTACGCACAAGGGTTCCTACAGAAAAAAAAATAGCTCAGTGCACAATGGCGACAGGTAAATAAATAAACTACAAAAAAGTAGTGAACAGTCAAAATGAAATATTGTAAGGACAGTAACGACAAAAAATAAATCTTCTATATACAGTATAAACTACAATAAAACTTCAAACAAAATAAAATAGAAAAAATAAGATAGACTAGTGTA
>NC_090747.1:27835870-27855870 GCF_036898095.1 Palaemon carinicauda | reverse complement strand
ATTTCTACCTCATACTTGGGATCGAACGCTAGCCCCTTCTAATGAAAGGCCAGGTCGAAACCAACCATGCCACGAGAGGCCATAAAGGAAATCGGAGCCTGACGCTACCCAGCTGTCCGAGGATTTACCTGGCGAGACATCAGTCTCTTACCAGCGAGTTTTACCCGATTTCCCGGCCCACCACGTGACACAATTGGTAGTAGTTCATTCGAATTACCCCTTATGAGTCAATAGGGATAAATATCAACACAACATCGTGTTCAAATAGAAATAAAATTCTACCTTATACTTGGGATCGAATGCTAGCCCCTTCTAATGAAAGGCCAGGTCAAAACCAGCCATGCCACGAGAGGCCATAAAGGAAATCGGAACCTGACGCTACCCAGCTGTCCGAGGATTTACCTGGCGAGACATCAGTCCCTTACCAGCGAGTTTTACCCGATTTCCCGGCCCACCACGTGACACCATTGGTAGTAGTTCATTCGAATTACCCCTAATGAGTCAATAGGGGTAAATATCAACACAAAATCGTGTTCAAATAGAAGGGGCTAGCGTTTGATCCCAAGTATGAGGTAGAAATTTATTTCTATTTAAACACGATGTTGTGTTGATATTTATCCATATTGACTCATTAGGGGTAATTCGAATGAACTACTACCAATTGTGTCACAGAGTAGAATATGGATCCCAATCTTAATTTTTGAAACTTCATTTCCTCAGATTTTAATTAGAACGATTCGAGGATATCTTCTGAAAACTTAATTTACCTAACCTTTGATTTTCTCTATCTTTCCTCAGTAAGGAATATTTTGAATAGTAACATTTAGGTTTAAATTAGAAAATTTGAAGGTCTATTCATATTACTAGACAGATGTGTTCTATTCACGAAATATATCTTATATTTGATTAATAACGTTTTTTCCATATCTCAAAAAATTAATGGAATGTTACTATTTTTCTACTTTATTTGATACATATCTACTGATTTTATTCTACCATAACAATCATCAGCTATATATTATGCATGTTTTTCAATAAAATGAAGAGGATATCACAAGAGCGAGAAAACACAAGTCATAAAAATTATGTCTAAATTTTTAAAACAGATGACTGTTTTGCGCATGCTGTAGTTAATTTCGTCCCATTTTTCTGTTGAACACATAGTTAGAAATTATACTGTATTTCATCATAATGTTCTATCTACACATTTTCTCCAGAAATAAAGGAATAAAAAAATGAGAAAAAAATGATCTTAAGCTACATTTGAAATATCTTTATCCATAAAATTTTACATACTTTTCATTTTCGAGGAGCTTTATTTCAATCATAGTAAAACTGGAATACAATAAAAGAAATGATATTATTTCCACATAATATCAGAACCTTCATGCTCCCATAAACTTAAATCATATTGCTTGATAAATAGCCATACGTTTCATGATCGTAATTAGCCCTTTTAACCTTTTTTATGTAAGGCATTACTTCAAAAGAATTTCTTTTTTTTATTTCGTTTTTACTAATATTCTAAGACTACTAAAACTGTATTGTATACGAATTATTTTCAATTGGGACTTGTTTCATTTTTCTGTACATTAGAAAACCGTTTTAAAATATGAATGTGAATGCATGGATAAAACCAGCATCCACATCTTCTCTTTCTTATATAAGGATCACTTGAATATAATCAACCGAGTTCAACGTTTCCATATCTTGCTTCTCTTCGGTGGAATTATTACTGAGATATGGATTTTGTGTTCAGGGTGAGATGGAACGTCAGCTATTACTACATAAAAAGACCTGAAAAATTCTCAGCCCTATATATGTAAATAAATGTATCATTTTTAGGAATACATTTGTAGTTATGACGGCTGTTAACATTTTCTCAATATCGTAATTACTTGAGTGGGTTAATTGTCAGGAAATACGTTCTTTTATTTTGCAATACATTATCATATCCCTCAAAATATGAGATATAAATCTAATCTAGATTTTAGCCTCTAAATATTACTTTTAGCATCAAATTCACAGATCAATGTGATAGAAAATATTTACTGCTTGCATGAATAACTTTTACAAGATTTTTCTTTTTTTTTTAATGGTACATTTACATTACTCTTCCTCATGCAATGATGTTTAATTGCATGTAGGTATGAATAGTGAGTTCAATAACTGAAATTATAATTAACAGAGGCATTGGTCTAATTTTCATCCTTGTGGTGTTTTGAGGTCTCTCACCTAACACATACGCTCATAATTTTATTTTGTTTATACACCTGAGAAAACTGTCATCAAAAGAAGCCTTTGCTCATGATTTCATATATATATATGGTAATCCCAGAGCTTCCCACCTACCAATTTCTTGAAGAGGTACTGAAAATGTTTATATATTATGCTTTAATCTTCTCGTGTCGTGTGCGGGCCTTAATGCGCGTTGCCACGGGAATACTAACGAACAGGTCAGCAAGGAGGATGTTGAGGGGTGGGGGTGTTGTCTCAATACAGTCCAATATTCCGTAAGCCTCACCTGATTGATTCAGAGTGGAGATTTATAAAGTGAACTAAGAATTTCATCTGGAATGCCATTATGAGCAATGAAGAATCGGAGAATGTTTTCCGAAGATATATGACTCGCTGAGGACATGTTGAATTATGTTTCTCTTTATTTCTTTCGATAAATTTAATATTCTTTCAAAGTCTAAGGATATGTGTTGGAAAATGTGTGGGACCAATCACGAAATATAGAGGACATATATGATTACATACGTTAAATCTCCACATGCAGAAATACACGTAATACACACATATACTGTATGTGTTTATATGATTATGTTTGAGAGAGAGAGAGGGAGAGAGAGAGAGAGAGAGAGAGAGAGAGAGAGAGAGAGAGAGATGCAACTAACCACGTAAATTATTTTAAAGATATATGTTTAGGCTACTGCCTATGGCATATCGAAATCATGAGAATCAAAAAAAAAAAAAAATATAAAACATAATAGCATTATGTTTTTCCCAAAATATTTAATATCTATGTGGTCAGCTTCTTAATGCCCTCAAATAATTATTTGAAAAGTAATCATAAAGGATAAATGGAAAAGATAAACTAAAACTATCCTTTTCATTCATCTGCTTTCCACAATTTTTTTTTTTTTATAATATTTCTTTTAGTGGAAATATCAAAAATTATGTGTCCCAAAAAATTAGAGTAGCCTGATCTATTATATATATATATATATATATATATACGTTAGTCTTTTACCAATACGGTAGTTCACTTTGAAATACTGCATGTATATATGTAATTACTCCTCGAAAGTATTACAAAAGATATTATCTGAGGGACCGTAAAGGGAATAATAATAATAAAAAAAAAATTATAAAGCTGAATTGAGAGAGTAAAATCACTATTGCTACTGCCCTGGCTAATTCTAACGAGTCTCGTTAAATGTAGTCGTGCAGGCACAAAGGTTACAAGCCACCCACCGTTTCAAGCTATCCCCCATTAAATTTAAACCGGTTTCAGACTACTGGGCAGGGGGGTGGGGGGATTGAAATTGGTTTCAAGGTAAACAATAACCCCCCCCCCCCCTCGTTTTGATGTTACCCTCTCCATCGGAATAGAAAATAATCTATATCACAGTGTAAATATGCATCATGCATTTATTGCCGACTTCGCAGTAGCAGAATATGAGTTTCGCATTTAGGAAAAAAATATTGTATAGTCCTATTAAGTGGATTATATGACACGTTATAAGCCATAGACTCTGTCATTAAAGGTTTTGTGATAACGGCGTGGTAGAGAATTATTGTGAGGCGCATGTGATCGTCGACTTTTCTTTTCCCTTATCATCTCAAATATATTCAATTCATGTGTTTCAGGTGCATGACCTCCACGCGGCAATATGCGTAGAGAAATCGACACAAAAATCCACAACGAGATATATACTTTGTCGCTATGCTCTGTCAACTTTACGAAGAAGATTGAGATGTACCTAAAGACAAAAACACACATTACCATATTTCAGACATTGTGTTTCAAAAATAAAGAGAAAAGTATGCCATTTGACGGATACAATTAAAACAATTACTTTAGATGTTAAACTTTAATAATATAAAAACTTATCTTCAAATTGTTATAGCTTTGTTATATTATTCAGTCGTACTATAAAAAAGCGGAACACCTAATTGCAACTTTTCCGATATAGTTTTTCAGGTCAGCGATAGACATTCATCAATCGACTATAGCCAGAATATATCCTTTGCTGGCAGGTACTGGCAGGAACCACCTGCAACGGAAGTAGCTTGCTGCTTGCGCTCCACACCCAGATGGAGAGAGAGAGAGAGAGAGAGAGAGAGAGAGAGAGAGAGAGAGAGACCAAACACTAAAATAGAGATGCCTCAAAGATTATAGCCAATCAAGGGAGACACTCAAAAGCATCATATTTTTTTTTTTTCAGCCAAAATGGAAGGTCACCCATCCCCATACAGAGCAACAGTAGGCTACTTACTGGTCAAGCACGAGAGACTGTTTAAAATGTTTCGAAATATTTTGCTCAAGAACAACAGAAAGAAAGTCCTTTTACTGATGTTTCTAAAGCAATTGTTGGCATAGCAGAATTAAGCAATTTAAGCAAAACCACTATAAAAGTCAAATGAACAGTGGCGTAATTTTTAACAATGTTCCCGTAAGCAGTTGCTATCGAATACTGTATATTCCCACCTTCCATAATTGTAATGGTAACGCATCTCAACATAAAACAAAATCAGATAAACCCTTAACAGCACCTAACAACCAGACACAAATAACATAATGACTCATCAAAAAAAAGGTACCACCAAGAGACTATTTGCTAAAATGTCAACTTTTGTAAATGGTCAAGGAAATACTCCCTAAATTTTAAAACGGTTACATCATTGCTAAACTGGCAGTTTAAAGTGGTCACATGGTTATTCTTCTTCCTCCATACTATTGTCAATATAATTCAGTTGAACATATATGGGCCCAAGTGAAAACCTATGTAGCGGAAAAAAGAAAATCATATATTAGATTTACGGGTAGGCCTACTTTTAAAAGAAGAACTGCATTCAGTGACAAAAGATAATTGGGCGATTACAGTAAAACACTTAGCGGATAAATTACAGGAGGATAATGTAAAAGCAAGATATGGTAATCGATAATTATATTGATTCTTTAGTAAGAAGTTTGAGTCGTTGAATGAGGAATTTTCTTACAAAATGTTACTTCGTCATCTATATCAACAAAAAGGCAAATGGGTAATGTGCCATTAAAGAAATGTTTAAAAATAAACTGATAAGAAGAAAATATAGCGAGCATGTTGATCTAGAAACCAAAAATAAAAAAAAATAACTATTGTTAATGACAATATGACAAACTAAATTAAAGAAAAATTCCTGCTGTAACCTTCAGAGAAGATATTTTTTCAGTATGTGGTCGATTCCCAAAGGAGACTACTGCAAGAGATTAGTGAGTTGAGAAAGTATACTACGAGGTAGCGAATATGGTACCGTGTGCTTTTGTCTTTGGATACACCTCGACTTTCGTAAAACTAACAAAATAAAATCTTTTAAGATAGACTTTTTCATTTTCAGCAGTCAAAGATGATATCGAGATTGTCATTTCCGTTCAGCAGCCATCCTGACAAATTTTTGTAGAAGAGACCTTGTGATCGTGTTAACCTGGGTTTATATACATCCCAACACAGCAGATATCAATGGCTTATTACCGCGTAGAAAATAATCAGATAACAAAACAAAGGGTGTTTGATTTGCCGCCCAAAGACGAGAAATGGTTATTGTAACTATCGTCCTCTTTGTGGTCATCCCGATGAATTAAGGAACAGTAGACTTGTGTGCACTAGCATTATATAACATGCAAATTTACACACGGAATGCGTCTTAAGTTCGTTTTGGAAAGAAAAACCACAGGAATGATGGCCGTATCGAGCGTGTTTTTATTACAGTAATAGTATAATAATCGCAAAGAAGAACTAAGAAAATAAACGAATAAAGACATGGCATCAATAAATTAAACTAATAGATAAAACCGTACTTATATATACACGTAACTCAATAATTTTATGCTGACCTTGATCAAAAGCAATTGATTGATATTTTTAAATGATGAGATAATACGTAAAAACGAGGGGGTAGTTTGAAACCAGGGGGGTAGCTTAAAACAGGTTTCATATTACTACAAGGAGTAGCTTTAAACCAGTTTTAACTTACCCCTTGGCAACCTGAAACCAGTTTCAAACTACCGGGGGGTAAGATTTGGAGGAGGTAATTTGAAACAGGTACACCAGTTTACCATATTGTTACAGTCATAGTCTGCCTTTAAGCAGTTATAATCGTTCTGTTTTAGTATCAACATTCGATAATGTTTCATTTATTAATAGATATCCTAAGAACATCTAAATACCCTTCAAGTTCATAAAGTAAAATATAGAGGATATTCCGCTTTTTTCCATGAAAAAAGTTTAATAAAACTAATATCCATATTTTTCTATATAAAAAATCATCCATTCATATATATATATATATATATATATATATATATATATATATATATATATATATATATATATATATATTTCAAACGATAATCCTCCTTTTAGGACGCATACGTAATATTGTATGTTTGTATGTTTTGCTACTTTCTTATATTTTTTTTTATCAATATTTCATGTGGCATACATACAATTCTATATGATGTTTCTTTCTTTCCAATTATTTTATTTTCTGGGTGAATCTTGATAACGCATCACAAACGGATTGTCATTAATAAAGTAATTTTCCAGTCGGTATAATGATATATGCAGTGTATATGCTATATATTCTTATCAACCAAAATAACAGGATAGTCCCAGTTTCCAGGGAAATGTAATATATAGTTAAATTTTATTCTAAAAAATCAGTATGTATCTTTAGTATTTCAAGAAAATATAGTTTACTTTCATTATGCTTTTATAATTTATTGTCTGATATTTTAGTTTCTGATATTTTTATTTACTTTGTTTTCGAAAGAAAGAAAATTCCTCCGTTCCTCATACTGCCTATTTGATAAATATGTCTTATGAAAAAAATATATTATTTTATGTAATACTAAATTCCATTGAAAAAAAAAAAACCCGAGTATATTTTAATACGCTTAACTAACTCAATTCCTCCACTAGCTTGGAATATATTGATTTCCCTCAAGTATGTAAGAATAAGGACTTATATAGATAATTTTCTATTTTTTTTTTAATATACATACGCATATTGTAAAATATTATCATCTATTTAATATGAAGATGCTATAAATAATGATAGAAGGAAACTGATAGATAGTCTTTTCGCTGCAACAAATTTTGGGTTGTCGGTGTCAATCTGTAAAATTAAAATCCATGACTTGATATTACCAATGATGCGTTTATATCATGCATTCATGTATGAACATCTTGCTTATACATTGCTCTTTAAGAAAAGAAAAGTTCTTCATTGTTTATTTAATTCAAAGTGGATATCCATGGGAAGGTGAGAACGTTTATTATCATTATCTATTTATTTATTTACTTAATTTCGTTACTGAGAGGGGCTTAGGTAAGAAAGAATACATATTCCTAACTTTTAGGTACTTGCATATTAATATTTGCAATTATGAATTAAAACCAAAATTCTCGTTGCGTAGAATAGTATTAGATAGAGTGCATTGCATATGTGCAAAAATTTAATCAAACATGAGTTATATTACCTTATATAATTTTCCCTTAATAAACTGTACTTCTTGGATCCTCTTAAAACAACAACATTTTTTAAAAAACTAAGGTAAATCTTTTGACATTTTCTAAGAGGACATATTGAGTATTTTATTATTGAAAGATTCGCATTCCAGATATATAATTTATATTTTGCGTTATTAAGGAAGTATTGGAAAATTTATGACGCAAGACAGTAAAATTCCTCGGAAATTGAAGGGAATGAGTTCAATCTTTTATTTTATATTTTGTTTTATATAATGATCCAAGATTGAAACTTTCTAATGACTACGTTAGATTATTTATAAACTGTTTAAGTAAGGAGACTACTTTTCAAAATAGGCAGGGAAATATAACCTAAATAATGAGTTTTATTTGAATATATAAAAGGCAACCCAATCATCACAATAAAGATTTTAATGATAATAATAAATAAAGTAATGATTATTTCCTTGAAATCGTAAAATTCCATAAGATCCCCTTTATCATTCTCTTGAAAAGGAGAACGTAATTAATTATCCTTATTCCTTTATTGGGGGTAATTAAATGGACGAGGATGAATAACTGCACGTTAGTTGTGGAAAAGATTTAATCGTTTTTATTAGGAATATTATTGAGACTAAAATCTTTTCTTTTTTTATCAAATGACTGGAAATTATACATTATAGAGAGAGAGAGAGAGAGAGAGAGAGAGAGAGAGAGAGAGAGAGAGAGAGAGAGAGAGAGAGAGAGAGAGAGAGAGAAAGTAACACCAGTTCAATCAAGGGATTTTGAGATAGGAAAAATCTATTTTTGGGTAAGATAGCCATGTCGTCCTAAAGGATGTTCCGCCAGGCAGCTTTCTATTTGGGATATTTCACGGGTGATATATTAGAGAGTTTTACCTATAGAGGTATAGAGGTATTATAGTGTTTTTACCCCCGGAGAGAATATCCCAAAAGATATCGTGTATGTAACAGGGACATGTTTAAATACAACCATGACTACCTATCCCGAATAGAGTTAGCCTTGTGGAAGGATATGGGATAGGATTGATAACGTGGGAGAGCCACTGCAACTCTGAAACCAGTGTGTTGATATAACTACGTACGCTGGTAACCATTCCTTTCAGCAGTGCAATTTTGATTAAGTTCTTGGTGAGGTTCTGCTTTATTTTTCTCAAAGTTTTAGTGGTTTTGGATAATGGATGCTTCTACTTCTGTTTTCCATTGAAGATGAGTACTTTGTGTTTGGTTTGGTTGATAATTTCGTTCTGCCCCCTTTTATTTTTCGAGATGAGTGCAATCGCGCAGCCGATGCCGGGAGCTCATGATTTCAAATACCTAATTGTTTTATATGATTTTCTTTGGTAGCCTGTTTTAAGTGTTTTGTATATCTACCCTAACCCTTTTTTTCATTATTGTAGGTTAGGCTTTTGCTTTGTTGCATGCTTGTCTTCCCTAGTATATGCCTTAGGCTAGCGTTTCCACTCCACCCTCTTGCCACAGAACGTATGATTCTTGTGGTGGACAGCTCATCTCACTTGCTATCGACGCGTCGTAGCTGAGAACTGCCTCCTTGAAGAGTTTATAGATGATCGGTTCCCTGTCGACTGAGGTCGACAATATTCCGTTGTCGCCCAAGTTTTTGGGTAGGTGGTTGAGTGAATTCGTTCTCTTTGCCTACTTACTGCATATCCCTTGGAACAAATTAAATTTTGTTCCAAGCAATTTATTAAGCATACTTTCATTAACCTACCTAATAGTTATTTGAAATAGTAACATGGATGCACATACAAATGCAAACTTGTCAGCTATATTTATTATATAATATAAAGTTTAAAAATATTATGAAACTGGAGAGTTAAATTCCTGATAAATGAAAAAATGAAACCAAGCAAATGAAACTTAATTCAGATACGACTCTACTATGGAAGAAAAAAAGAATCACTTAGAAAAATATGCTTTGTTAAATACTGTTCATATCTAATGGTGACAATTGTTCATCATTTATTAGGTTTTTTTTTTTTTTTCTGTGATCATTGATAATAAAAACAAACTACTCCCAGTTTATATAAATAACCACATCGTTGACCATTGATCTTCGTAGCCTAATTGTTTAGGTATCAAGGAAATTATTATTTCTTTATTATTGAACGATTATAAAAGGGGATTCTTACTTAGTTGATTACTATTTTAAATAAAATCAATTTACCTTAAGGTTTTTAATTACGAGCCAGAGTGTATTTGACATAACGAAGTATTTGTCGCACATTTGAATATACATTATATATATTGAAATATCTTCAAGGTTACACTTTTTATAAACCACGAATATGTGTCTAGTCTAATAAAAGAGTCAATTGTTGGTTGCTATTGGAAGCTCACTATTTCTATTATTTCATTCACAGTACATCATTTGAGAATCTGTCCTTGATAATATATATTTATCATATCCCGATATATATAATGAGCCTTTTGAGATTCGAAAAAAAAATAACTTTTTAGATCCTTACGCTGCAAAGCTTCACACGTCATTCATCATGAATATCAAATATCCTACCACGATATGAGAAATCAATCATCATTATACTAATCTCGAAAGAACCCAGCAGAAAGGAGGAAAAGTTTATTGGAGAAGGAACATTATTCCAAAGGATATAATGATAATAACTAGTGATTTTGGGCCTGTGAAATCTTAACATATTTTTATTTATTTAAAGTAGAATAGTAATTACAAATTACAGATTAATTATTTATACTATATATATATATATATATATATATATATATATATATATATATATGTTAATCATGTGTAAAAATAAAATTATATGTAAGTCTATGTATGTGTCTGTATATGTATACTAGTATGTGTACACGTATGTATATGTCTATGTGTATGTTATGCATATTTGTGTATGAATGCCTTTCTGTGTATACATATGTATATGTCTTTTTATATATTTATATATAGATGTGTTTCATATATACATATAGTTTTGCTTCTGTACTTGTATAGATAAGGCTACCGAAAATGTCAAATGGACTTCCTTCCAATCCTTTTCCTGACCGGGAAAGGCTGGTGACAAAGGCTTGCACTCATCGAGTGTGGGACATGGATCACCCGCCTCTACAGCTTCGTCTCTGAATAACCCGCCCTCTTCAGATTACCTGAAAGAATAGTCTGTGCCTTACCATGGTCAAGAATTATGACCTCCTTTTGTTCCGTTCCTTTTCCTGACTTTGGTTCATACAACAGTCGAACCCAACAATTAGGGAAAGCATCAAAGCTTAGCCAAAATTGGATTTTGTCCAAAGGAACAGCACCTAATTTCTCTGAGATGTAGAGATTGCCATTTGAAATCGACATCTGCTCCGCAAACCTCCAGGGATTGGCTATGGAGCATGTAGGAAGGTCTTGATTCATTGGTCGTTTGACTGACCCGTGGGAAGCAACAAGAGAAGCTGTACAAAGTTCTATCTTGTGTTTTACTTCCTGCTTTTTGCTTTGTTTACCAAAGCTCTCTATCTGATTCTTCAGTTGGATACATAACTTTACCACATTATCCAATAGAGGGGTAGAAGACGAAGATGTTGATATCGGTGGCTCTTTAGCCGGCATAGGCGGAGGAAAGTCCGACACAACATATTTCTCTTCTGCCTTAGGGCACTTCTTGCCCTCGATCCCAAAGGTTTTCTCGCCATCAGGGGATGTAGTTGGCTCCTAAGGCACTACTATTTCCTCACTTAGCTTTGGAAATAATAGCTTACGCATCATATCAATAGGTAGGAAAGGTCCCGGAGAGATCTTTTGGAAGCCCCTCACCCAGTTACGTAATTCATACTAAGCTATATCCTTAGTATCTGTAGACTAGGGATTATCAAAACCTTCAGACATCAATGTCCGACATATATTGCAACCCTGTGGGTTCCAATAATGTAGGGATCCGGAAATAATATTGCAGGAGGCATGCAACCTGCAAGTATTATGACCGTAAAAGTTCTTATTCTTGGCTTTGCAGGGGACCGCAGCACAAGATATCTGGAGTTCCTCCTGTAAAGAAAGGAAAACCAAATGAGTATACAAGGGATTATTACACTGATAATCAACATGTAAATGTCATCTACAACAGAATAACTTAGGATAGTAAGCTGTAAAGGGATAGTAGGAGATACATATTTGTGTACCCCCACGAGCAAATGCTGCTACCTCCCCTCAGTATTAACTACATGGAGCTTTTTCTGTTGAGAAAATCCAAGTAGAAGGGTTCTTACCCTTAGGGGTAGAGAAGTATCAAGTAACTGTACCAAAAAATGTTAATACTGTGGGGTCAGGATGACTGATTCTAAATCAGACTATTGAAGAAAATATTCCTTCAATATATAAGCGGTATCAGCAGAAAAACTCGCTGAAGGATACCCAAGTTATGCTAGAAAATACTACTCTATCATGGTACTGTAGTTTCCTAAATGCAGTAAGTCTATATTGCAAATTATCGACTACTGTACCTATGTATTGTAATCTAGTCATTATGCTGCCTATCAGGCAGCATAAGATAGAAGGGTCCATCCAGCATAAAGTCAGATGGACTAGATCTAGAAAATTGAAGACAAATATTAGTATATCCGACTCAAGTCATTTGCTGTAGTCTTCCTACTATATTAAATTATAGAGTTTCCTGATCAGGGAGACTGAAAAAAAGGCTGTACCTTTTAAAAGTTAGGAGTGCATAACTCTTGCCTTGAAGTATCTAATATTGTAGGGTAATCCTAAACTGATTTCCAATCAGGATATTGAAGAAATCATATTCATTCAATATAGGATTAGGCTCAGCAAATGCCCGGGCTGGATATCCAAAATATATTGGAAATAACTACTAGTACAAGAAATATAGTAGTTTTCTATCTACAGTATATTCTATTCTGAGATATACTGGCTATCTGTATAACCTATGCAGTAGATGATCCGGCATGTTGCCGGTCTAGATAGGAATTGCCGGCATACCCTGCAGAACTAGCAAGACAGAGAGAGAGAGACAGTATGGAAAAAAGGGCTATCCTTTACTGTAAATGTAGGTTTTGTTAAATATCGTTCATATCTAATGGTGACAAGTTGCTCATCATTTATCATGTTTTTATTTATTTATTTATTTATTTTTTTGATCACTGATAAGAAAAACAAACTACTCTCAGTTTATATAAATAACCACATCGTTGACCATTGATCTTCGTAGCCTAATTGTTTAGGTGTCTAGGAAATTATTATTTCTTTATTATTGAACGATTATAAAAGGGGATTCTTACTTATTTGATTACTATTTTAAATAAAATCAATCTACCTTTAGGTTTTAAATTACGAGCCAAAGTGTATTTGATATAACGAAGTATTTGTCGCACATTTGAATATACATTATATACATTGAAATATCTTCAAGGTTACACTTTTTATAAACCACGAATATGTGTCTAGTCTTATAAAAGAGTCAATTGTTGGTTGCTATTGGAAGCTCACTATTTCTATTATTTCATTCACAGTACATCATTTGAGAATCTGTCCTTGATAATATATATTTATCATATCCCGATATATATAATGAGCCTTTTGAGATTTGAAAAAAAAAATAACTTTTTAGATCCTTACGCAGCAAAGCTTCACACGTCATTCATCATGAATATCAAATATCCTACCACGATATGACAGATCAATCATCATTATACTAATCTCGAAAGAACCCAGCAGAAAGGAGGAAAAGTTTATTGGAGAGGGAACATTATTCCAAAGGATATAATGATAATAACTAGTGGTTTTAGGCCTGTGAAATCTTAACATATTATTATTTATTTAAAGTAGAATAGTAATTACAAATTACAGATTAATTTATTAATACATGATTGAGTAAATATATATATATATATATATATATATATATATATATATATATATATATATATATATATATATATATATATATATATATATATATATATGTTAATCATGTGTAAAAATAAAATTATATGTAAGTCTATGTATGTGTCTGTATATGTATACTAGTATGTGTACACGTATGTATATGTCTATGTGTATGTTATGCATGTTTGTGTATGAATGCCTGTCTGTGTATACATATGTATATGTCTTTTTATATATTTATATATAGATGTGTTTTATATATACATATAGTTTTGCTTCTGTACTTGTATAGATAAGGCTACTGTCATTCATATAAATAAACTGTTTTGAAAGTCAAAAACAAGAATATATCGGTCACCAGAAATGACCCTTTTTGGCAGTAGTCTAATGAGGTTGGATCTCCGCCCAATAAACACCTGACCTCAGCCCAGGTAGCTGGTACGGGAGTGTCATTGTTCTGTAAGCATTTATATGTATGTTCGTATGTTTACCTTCCCTATAAAATGTAAAGAAACCTCTCTCAATAAATCGGTCTTTCGAAGAAGTATAACGAAACTAATCAGGACTTAATTGTATATTTTGTATTTTCATTTTCCCCGCGGTTCTTCTGCATCTGAGCATCATGTTTTACTGAGATTTTTATGCATACATATAACGGATTTTGAGCGAAGCGAAAAATCTATTTTTGGGTGAGATAGCCATGGCGCCCTGATGGAAGTTCCTTCTTAAGTAGCTTCCTAGGTTATATGTGACTTTAGTGGTATATCCCAGAGAATTTACCGAAGGTACCCAGAATTCTAACTCCTGGAGCGATTATCCCTTAAAATTTTAAGAAGGGATATAGCGTAAGGACGTAATGGCACACCTCATAGTAATCTGCACCCCAGATAGAGTTTTACGTTCGATGAGGTGTGGCAAAAATAAAAGGGGGGCCTCCAAAGGCCATCCCCGTTCCCTACTACTATCGATAGTACAACAGCGCCATCCCTACGATAGTGGCCATTCCTTGTAGCATTGAGCATAGGCTGTTACAGATACAGTACTACGGGAGGGAAACTGAAGATCTCTTCTACAGAAGAGATGGGTGGGTCCATCAGGACGACATGGCTATCTCACCCGAAAATAGATTTTTCGCTTCGCTCAAAATCTTTTTTTTGGGCTCAAGCTATGTCGGGCTGATGGAAGCATACCAGAGCATTAATGTATCTGTGGATTTTCCATCAGTGCCTAAACCTTATATCAACCTTTTCAATGGTCAAACTGGCCATATGAGACTAGTGACAATACCGTTATATGTCATCATCACTAATCATAAACAATGTTAGTGCTTCCTGCCTCCTACAGGGAAGAGTCATCTAGACAGTTGAAAAATGATTTCAAGGTTAACATAAATAGTATGGCCAAACTTAAGTACACACTGAATATACAAATAGTCTCAAGTTGTATATAATGGCTGAAATGACATCAGTGTCTCTTATGTCTAACCTTTGATGCATACAAATATGTGAAGGATGTATTCTATGTAGATAAAAATTCTGGCATGTATAGATACAATTGTCTGGCACTACATTCTAATAGACATTTATTTCTAATAATTGACTACAAGAGATGGTTAGCAAAACGAATGTAGTCTGACAATGGGATTATACCTGAAACGAGTACAGGAATCGTATTTCTTTCTTGAAGGAATGAAGTCAAGAAAGGCCACTCTTAGATTAGAGAGAAGATAAAAGATAATCGCTCTTCATAATTCCTGTGCTGGTTACCATTAACTGCACTATGTACTTCGTACACTGGCTCTAGTGCTATCTGTATAATTCCACACCTGGGATTTTAGAACAAAACTAGTATTACCATGGAAACACTTGAATAAAAGAAGACATACTCAAAAAGGATGACTTCCTCTCTCCATAACTGACAGTCCCAGTCAATTATCTGTTCATCGTAGAATAAACGCCAGAGTAAATAAGTTACCTGACGTCACCACATATTGCTTCAGATCATGGACTAGCATAGCATAGTGTTTGTAAAACACTCTGGATGATTTCCATCCAGTGTATGAACGGAGATGCTCAAAGTCCATGTACTGAAAGAAGTTCAGTGATGAAGCAATCTTTCTCGGATTATGACCTGCGGGAGTACTGTCCGGCTCTGCTCTACGAATAAAGTATGTGAGCTACGCCCTTAGTTGATTTAGAGATAAATTTGATCCCGCAGTTTCTCCTTTAAAGAGCTGTACTCCCTTGAAGTCTGAAGTTCTACGAAGATAGACCTTTAGACACTCTACAGGACAAAGAGAGACATCTTCTTTCAGAGAACAGATTCTCCAGGGACCCCATCTCTTAGTGGGTAGCTCATTTTTAGCGTGAAATGATGGATCAGGAAAGATATCCAGTTCTCCTAAATCTGTGAACTGAATGTGGCCCTCATCTCTCGATAGAGCTACTATTTCACTAACTCTAGCCCCAAAGGCTATTGCGAACAGAAAAATTATCTTTTGGGTTTATCCTTGAGAGAA
This sequence comes from Palaemon carinicauda, assembly GCF_036898095.1. NCBI lineage: Eukaryota > Metazoa > Arthropoda > Malacostraca > Decapoda > Palaemonidae > Palaemon > Palaemon carinicauda. The sequence goes on along the minus strand of NC_090747.1, from coordinate 27,839,706 downwards.
CAATCTTCATTTTTCACCGATGAGGCATAATGTAAGAACTTGTCCAAAGACCAAGAGATGGGCTTTGGTGGTTCTGCAGGCCTAAGTCTAGCACATGCTTTCGGAATCTTGTTAAAGATTTCATTTGCCAGATCCACTTGGAAGGCATATAGGAGAGGTCTAGTCAAGACCGATTTGCACGTATTTATCGTATTGGCCGCCAACCCCTGGCTATGAAGGTGGACAAAGAAGGATAGACAGAAGTTCATAGAAATTTCTTTCAGTCCTTTTGATTTAACAAACTCTACCCACTTCTTCCAGTAAGACTCATATTGTCTTCTAGTAGACTTAGCCTTGTAATCTTCTAAGAATTCTATATTGCCTTCTGAGATCCCAAACCTCTTTCTAACCGCTGGGGCAAGAAATTCGTGAAATGAGGGGTTTGGGTTCTCCGTGATAAACCTAAGGCAGTTTATTTTAATCTTCAGAAATATAGCTAGGATCGGAACTAGGACCGGCCTCATCTAGTCTATCAGCATCATTAGAGGATCCTCGAAAGGGGCTATTTAACGAGGTACTTTCTTGAAGATGCTCGTGATTAAAAGAACGAGCTGCAGTTCCGGGACTTGTTCCCATCTGGGATGGAATATGTCTGCGTCCATGGACCATTCTAGCTTTATCTCCTTGGATTGAGATAGAGTATCCACCGCCACATCGTGGATCAGTTGTAAGTGAACTGCTGTTAGGTGCCATTCCTTTTAGAAAGGGATGGGTAACTCCACCAGAACCGTACGAGATGTTCGATTGTGAAGTCATATTTGATCTCTTCAAGCATTTGATGTGTGTTTTCTCCAGACTCTTAACGCATCCTTCCGATGTGCTCATTGCACAAGGTCTGTCAGAATTGCAAACCGGGAAAAGTTTAGCGTTTTCCTTTGTTAGCGTTTCGGGAATCTGATCAATCAGCTGAGTCTCTTGACGGACCTTGTGAGCTCCTTTTAAATTCCCAAGAGGAAATTGAGTTGATGTGACTGAAAGCATTGATGGTTTCTTAGCTATCGAAACCATAGATCTGGAGAAAGTCGAGACTTCTAGAGGCAAATCTTGCATCTGCGATGTCCCGGGAACCGGGTCATCTATATGAAGATACTTAGGACTGTGAGTCTGATACGTATCTATTCTAGGATGAATATTACTCTTCGTTATATGAATCCTAGATAGGAGGAAGGGGGTTGGTTGGCTGGAAGGTTCCGGGGGACACCTTTCAGGTGTGGTAAGACTACGAACACCCTTAACTGGAACAAGGTCCATATGCTCAGAAGGATTAACATTCAGAACTGGAACTTTACTATAAACTTGTTGAGTGGCGACTTGTTCAGAATGACTCGGAGATTTCTCGAGTCCTTCTCATGAACAGAAAATGTCCTTTCCTGGAACTCGATGAGCCATAGCTTTCTTACTACCTGTATGCTCTACAGCTCTCAGGTATACTCCTCCAGGAGGGTTTTGAACTGTAGGAAAAGGTAAGAAGACGAAAGTAGGGACATTTTTGTTTCCCACCAATGGCTCATTTCGAATAGTCTCTGGACCAAGGGATCGAAGGTCCTACGATCCTGAGGGAAAGTTCCTCCTAGCCGAAGAGTCTTTATGCTTCGAATTATCAGCAGGTTTAGACTTCTGACCACTTGCCTGTAGCATTGTGGTCACTGGAATATTTACAGTATTTTCGATCTTCTTTTTAGATTGGGGACCCACAACCACAGAAGATTTTCTCTTTGAGGGAATGCCCCATTTCCGGAGAAGATTTATGTTCTCCATGGTAGCATTTTTATTACTTCCTTAATGACCTGTTGTGGGAAGAGGTCTTTACCCCAGATGGTGGAAGATATTAGCTTCCTTGTTTCGTGTTTCACTGTTGCAGCAGCGAGCACAAACTCTCTACATGCTCTCCTAGCCTTCACAAAGGCGTAAAGGTCCTTTACCAAGGTAGCTATATGCATTTTGGCTATGACCATGAGCATGCCTGGGGTGTTTTCGTAGGTTGAACACAACTCTATGTAGTTTTGTAGAGAAAGGGATGTCGCAAGTCTCTTCTTTGACTCAAGTTCATTAAACAAGAGCAAACCAGACAAATTAGGGAGACATACATTGAATTGTTGACTTGCGACATCCTTGTCTAATTTTCCTACCGAAAATGTCGAATGGACTTCCTTCCAGTCCTTTTCCTGACCGCGAAAGGCTGGTGACAAAGGCTTGCACTCATCAAGTGTAGGACATGGTTCACCCGCCTCTACAGCTTTGGTAACCGAAGTAAAGGCCTTCTCCATAAAGGGGAAAGCGAGTGAAGTAGGAGCAAGAAAGGAAGGGTGTCTGTTATTCAGTGAGAATACCTTCGTCTCTGAATAACCCGCCCTCTTCATATTACCTGAAAGGATAGTGTGTGCCTTACCATGGTCAAGAATTATGACCTCCTTTTGTTCCGTTCCTTTTCCTGACATTGGTTCATACAACAGTCGAACCCAACAGTTAGGGAAAGCTTCAAAGCTTGGCCAGGATTGGATTTTGTCAATAGGAACAGCACCTAATTTCTCTGAGATGTAGAGATTGCCATTTGAAATCGACATCTGCTCCGCAACCTCCAGGGATTGGTTATGGAGCATGTAGGAAGGTCTTGATTCATGGGTCGTTTGACTGACCCGTGGGAAGCAACAAGAGAAGCTTTACAAGGTTCTATCTTGTGTTTTACTTCCTGCTTTTTGCTTTGTTTCCCAAAGCTCTCTATCTGATTCTTCAGGTTGGATACATAAATGTACCACATTATCCAATAGACGGGTAAAAGACGAAGATGTTGATATCGGTGGCTCTTTACCCGGCATAGGCGGAGGAAAGTCTGACAATACATATTTCTCTTCTACCTTAGGGCACTTCTTGCCCTGGATCCCAAAGGTTTTCTCGCCATCAGGGGATGTAGTTGGCTCCTAAGGCACTACTATTTCCTCACTTAGCTTTGGAAATAATAGCTTACGCATCCTATCAATAGGTAGGAAAGGTCCCGGAGAGATCTTTTGGAAGCCCCTCACCCAGTTACGTAATTTATACTAAGCTATATCCTTAGTGTCTGTAGACTTGGGATTATCAAAACCTTCAGACATCAATGTCCGACATATATTGCAACCCTGTGGGTTCCAATAATGTAGGGATCCGGAAATAATATTGCAGGAGGCATGCAACCTGCAAGTATTATGACCGTAAAAGTTCTTATTCTTGGCTTTGCAGGGGATCACAGCACAAGATATGTGGTGTTCCTCCTGTAAAGAAAGGAAAACCAAATGAGTATACAAGGGATTATTACACTGATAATCAACATGTAAATGTCATCTAAAACAGAATAGCTTAGGATAGTAAGCTATAAAGGGATAGTAGGAGATACATACTTGTGTACCCCCACGAGCAAATGCTGCTACCTCCCCTCAGTATTAACTACATGAAGCTTTCTCTGTTGAGAAAATCCAAGTAGAAGGGTTCTTACCCATAGGGGTAGAGAAGTATCAAGTAACTGTCCCAAAAAAAGTTAATACTATGGGGTCAGGATGACTGATTCTAAATCAGACTATTGAAGAAAATATTCCTTCAATATATAAGCGGTATCAGCAGAAAAACTCACTTAAGGATACCCAAGGTATGCTAGAAAATACTACTGTATCATGGTACTGTAGTTTTCTAAATGCAGCACACAGGCAACAGAACCTATAGCAACAGTCCAAGGGAGGACTGAAGAACCTTAGGGACAGAAGGGACTACCCACTCACGGCCATCATGGACGTAGCTACCGGCCAGGCCGGTAGCTGGCGAATGTG
>NC_090747.1:27820870-27825870 GCF_036898095.1 Palaemon carinicauda | reverse complement strand
TGAAGTTGTATAGGATGAGGTCCGGAGCCCAAGGGGCGGAGTACTGTAGCCATCGCGCTTTTGTTGTCCCTTGGTTTTGTGGGCCTCATTTTGCATTTGCATTCTTCTCAGTGTGTCCAGTAGTTTCTTTGCAGGGGAATTTGCCAGGTCTATCTCTTCCACTTGAGTTTGTTGTTGAGTGGGCATTTTCTGTCTGCAATGATTGACTTGAATATAAGGCTGCTATTCCTGATGTCAATCCTGCCTGAAAGGGAAATTAGGTTAGTTTTGACTCTAAGTAAGCAGAGCCTAGTCCACATTGGAGAGCCACTAATAAGTCTCATGGCGTTATTTTGCACCACTTCCAATGATGCTTTTTGGGTGTCTGTCAGTGTGGTGAGTGTAGGTGCTGCATAATCGATGTGGGGTCGAATTGCTTGTACATAAAACAGTCTTAGGAGGCTCTTTGATACTCCTTGTTTAAAGGAGGTCATTCGTCTCATGGCTGAGAGACAAATCTTAGTGTTCTCTCTGAGGTAGGTTACTTCATTGGCCAGTGATAAGGTTTTGCTAATGATTTCTCCAAGTTATATGCATTGGTTTACCCATTCGATGGCTTCGCCCCTCAGAGTGAAGTTCTGATGGTTTTGCAGGTGTTTTATAGCCATGACTCTGGTTTTGTTGGTGTTAATCTTTAGGCCAAGGATGTTGCACTTGGCCTTGATCATGTCCAGTGCCTTTTGAGTAGCGTTTCTTGCATTTGCTTTATGTGGGCAGATGATGCATATGTCATCAGCATATATGAAGATTTCCACTCCGTTTGGGAGGTTTAGAGTGGCTAAATTTTCCATCAGTAGGTTGAACGAGTAGGGGCTTAATATGCCTCCTTGTGGCGTTCTGTTTTCTAGGGGAATGAATTCAGTTGTTTTTCCATGAAAGGTGACTCAGGCTTCTCGGTTTAGTGTGTAGTTCCGAGTCCACGCCAGTAAATATCCTTTTACTCTTTTTTCAACAAGTATAAAGAGGAGGGCAGGTGAGCTGACTAGCTAAAAGCTTTCTCGAGATCGAGGAAGATGACAAAAACTTTCTTGTCATTAACTGTTGTAAGAACATCAGTGATACATTCTTGAGTGCCTATGCCATGCCTGTAGGCATATAGGCGGTGATGAAGTTGGCCTATTTTCCATTGCAATTTGTTGAGTACCATTCCCTCAGCTACTTTCTGGGTGCAGCTGATCAAAGCTATGGGTTGGTAGGTGTCTGGTTCCTTGGGTTTTGTGATGGGTTTAGTGTCCAGTTGGTTCCATGTAATTAGGTGTAGTCTTTCTGTGTGTGTTCTGTTGATCAAGTGCATGTACACCAACTTTGCATGTCTTCCCACGTTCCTTAGCATGCTGTACTTGATGAGGTTGGCTCCAGGTGCAGTGTCCTTTCTGCCTTTTGCAAGGGCCGTGTTGAGTTCCTGCATGGTGTAGGGGTTGTCGGTATCATCTCTCATGTTGCAGGTGGCTTCAATGATATTGTTTCTGATTAGGAGCAGTATTCTCTGCCTGTTTATGGTTTGCAGAGGTAGGTTTGTGCTTTTTGCTCTGTCAGCAAAGTTGTTGGCTTCAGCTAATGGGTCTGGGTGTATGACTCTGGGTGTGCTGTACTTCCCGCAGACTTTGTTGAACCAGCCCCATATTTTAGCTAGGGATGTGCTGAAGTTAACTTCATGGCACCATAAAAACCATTTCTCTGTTTTGACCTCCAGTGATATTTGTACGGAATGTTTGATGATTACCACAAGTAGATCAAGAAGTTCATTAGTTCTGTATCTCCTGAAGAGTTTTCTGGTTTGGTTGATTCTGGCATTCATTTCTTTGATGCGGCGGTTATAGTACCAGACGTCGGTGTGTTTCCTTTCAGAGTGCTTTTTCTGAGGCATGGATACACTGGCAGCTGCATCCAGTTGTTTGTTTAAGTAAAGTGATAGGGTGGAAATATCAATGTGAGGGTTCTTGATGTATTCCAGAGTCCATTCTGTCATAGCTGTTACGAATTTTTCCCAGTTGACAAACTCTGAGTTCCACCTTTTAGGGGGTGGAGGAGGAGGGGGATATTTTTTCCATTCGAGTTTAACTTTTATGGCAAGGTGGTCACTTGCTAGTACAGGATGCAGCTGCCATTTGCTGCCTCTTTGTATGGTACTAGAGAGGAACGTAAGGTCTAAGCGACCTCCTTTCAAATGGGTGGCTTCTGGAGCGTTGTTAAGCAATGTTACATCAGGATATTCTTGCAGTAGGGGATGCAAGTGTCGGCCTGTTTGATTTGTTGCTGATATTGAGTTCAGAAAGAGGGTGGTGGGCATTGAAATCGCCTGCAATTATTTTGTCGTCCTCAGATGCGGTGGCGAAGAGCCCCTCTCCATTGATGCTCTTAGCTGGGGACTTATCGATGTTGTGGACTATGAGAGTTGTGGCTAGGAGAGATATCTGAACACTGTTTGTCTTTGCCTCTGTCCCACAGGCGATGCTTGGTGCTATTTTGGAGGCCAAGCTGTTTTTGACAAGAGTGGATAGTCCTCTTGTCGTTGGTGTTTGATACGTAGTGTACACTTTGTATCATGAGAATGCAAATGGTGTGTTCTCGTTTAGCAGAGTTTCTTGTATATTCATTACTATAAATAGTTTGGGGGGGAGGGGGCGTGGGTGGCGGGGCGTGAGGCGCTTGGTTGGCTTCTGACAGCGGGATTATGTATGCTGGGATATTCTCTTAAGAAGTGAGAGGAGCTCAGTGTGTGGGCTGCATGTGCGGAGGAGGATGAGGAAGGTTGAGGCAGCTAAAGAATCGGGAGGAGAGGTGAATCTTAGTGGTGAAGAAGTGGTAGGAGTATGGGAAGGGGATCTTTTTGACTTTGGAGGAGCTCTGGGAGGACGTTGGCGTTTAGGTGCTGGAAGTTGACTTGGAGGAGAAGGAAGTTCAGGAATGACATGTCTGGAGGGTTTAGGATTTTGTTGGGAGGTGCGGTTGGTTTGGGGAGGGGTGTGGTTGGTTGGAGGCTGGTGCGTTCGACGTGGCTGATGTTGGGGCAGGTTATACTGTTGACCTACTCCCTGGCAGTCTGCGATGCGCTGCAGTCTAAGGGGACATATATCATGCCAGGCATGATGCGATCCTCTGCAGCTCGGGCAGCGTGCGGTGGTGTGGTCTCCTGCCTTAAACCTGGCAATGCAGCAGGCTGTAGGGTGCTGTCTGCAGCTGCAAACTGCACAGATCTCCAGACCTGTGCAGTGGCTCCCGTGGTGGCTAAACTTCTGACACCTGTAGCATCTGAGAGGCTCTCGGAAGTACTCCTCGGAGCAAAAGGTGCCCCAGTGGCCGAAAGAGAGCTGAGGAGGGCGAGGTCCCTTAAAAACTGCCTCAAGCTTGTGGAATCTCCTTCCGGCCTTATATACGGCAATGCTAGATGCTGCAAATTTTTAATTGGCTACCTCGAGCATCGTGGGCGGAGCGAGTAAAATGGCTGATCCTCATTGGCTAAGCCGCTCGTCGAGAACCATGAAATGAGGTTCACAAAGCTGACATACCATTACGTCCCATTCTGGCTGCTTACAACTCCGCCAATTTTTGTATAGCTAAATTTCTAGTCCCTCTACTCAGTGATCTCACTTCCAATGCTTACACCTTGCAAAACTCATCTCAGTTTGTACCTCATATTCTCCAGTAAGATCCCAATAGTTTTATGGTCAGTTATGATGTTACCTCTTTATTTACTAATATTCCACTATCAGAAACAATAGACATTACTTTAACTAGACTATTTCCCAACCCGATTTCCTCATTTCATGGTTTTAACGTTAACTCTTTTAGAAAATTACTTGAACTGACCGTAACAGAAACTTTCTTTATTTTCAATAACAAAGTTTACAAACAGGTCGATGGTATGGCAATGGGTTCTCCCTTGGGCCCTACCTTTGCAAATATATTTATGTGCCACCTAGAAAAGTTATTCATTGATCAGTGCCCTGTGTCCTTTAAATCCCTATTTTATAGACGTTATGTCGATGATACATTTGTTCTTTTTAGAGATAGACACCATGCCACTTTGTTTTTAGAGTACATAAACTCATTTCATTCAAATATTAAGTTCACTTTGGACTCCGAACATAATGATCAACTTTCCTTTTTAGATATTAAGATTTCACGTTATAATGGTACATTTAGTACTGGCATTTTTAGAAAACAAACTTTTACAGGACTTGGGTTAAACTTTTGTAGTCACTGTCCAATTTCATTTAAAGTAAACTCATGTAAAACATTAATTTATAGAGCTTTTAATCTTTCTTCAGATTGAGGTAGATTCCACGAGGAAATAAAATTTTTAAAATCGTATTTTATTAGGAACTGTTATCCATGTGACGTATTTGATAAATTTACAAAACAGTTTTTAGATAACGTTTTTACTCCGAAAGCCACCGTACTAAACGTACCAAAAAAGCAAATGTATGTGTCTTTACCATTTATTTATAACTATAAAAATGTTAAATGAAAACTTGAGAAAGATCTTTCTAATTTGTATACATATGTTAATTTTAAGTTTGTATTAAAAAATCCACTATCCATAGGCAGCATGTTCACATTCAAAGACACTCTACCAGATTTGATGCGGTCCTCAATTGTTTGTTTATACAATTGTCCTAAATGTAATTTAGGAACCTATATTGGTTGTTCCAACCGTTTCTTGGGGATCCGCATTGACTCTCATAGAGGAGTCAGTCACCGTACAGGTTGTATTTTAAATAAAAAAGAATTTTCTTCCATACGTAATCACGCTCAAGAAAGCAAGCAATTAATTAACTATTCTAATTTCAAAATTCTAGCCCAATCCCCCAATAGCTATTCTCTACCTACCCTAGAATCTCTTTTCATTAAACAGCTATCCCCTACTCTCCATCACTCAACAACCTCTGTTCCTTTAAATATTGCCTAACGCTTTCCCCACTTAATCTTCAAACCATTACTTACATGCTCTAACGCCT
>NC_090747.1:27805870-27810870 GCF_036898095.1 Palaemon carinicauda | reverse complement strand
CAGTACCAAAAATGATTTTCTATGCCTCTTTGCCTTTTATTAACAACGGAAAATAAGGGAAACAAATTAAAAAGGTCATTTTAAACAATTTTCCAAGTCTGGATATTAAACTTATTTTTAAGAATCCCCTGACAGTGGGATCTATGTTTAGAATTAAGGATTCTCTTCCCGACCTAATGCGTTCTTCAGTGGTCTATATGTTTACTTGTCCGAGATGTAAACTCGGAAATTATGTGGGTTCCACAAAATGATTGCTGAAAGTTCGCATAGATGCGCATCGGGGAGTGAGTCATAGAACTGGATGTGCGCTCAAAACCAAAGAATTCTCAACCATCAGAGAACATGCAAGTAAATGCAACACCAACATTGCATATAAAAACTTTGAAATCATAGCTCAAGCGCCAAATAACTCCTCTCTACTAGTATTGGAATCGTTAATGATTAAAGAAAAGGCTCCTAAACTAAACAGCCAATTATCCTCTGTCCCCCTCCACATCGCTTAAGCTGGCAAATTTAGAATTTTCCTCCTGAGTACTGTCCTTCAGATAGTCACTCAGTACTCTAGTCTGTTCCAGACAGGTTGGTCTCCTTAGACAATTTTGATTTTTGTATATTTAATTTTAAGATACATTTCTCTTAGTTAATATTTTTATCTCCATATTTTACTTGTAACTGTGTTTATAATTTCAATTTTAATTTTGACTGTCTTTTTTTGTATTTTATATATTTTTACTGAGTTTTGCTTATAAAGTTTTATATGTCCATTTTAGCCTTGATAATGGGATGAGTCCTGAAACGTCGGCACCAATAAATTGAAAGATGTTATCCAGACTATTCGTCCTCCTTTTTATTCTATATATATATATATATATATATATATATATATATATATATATATATATATATATATATATATATATATGTATGTATACAATCATGTATATATATATATATATATATATATATATATATATATATATATATATATATATATATATATATATATATATATATATATATATATTACTTATCAGTCACAAAACTGTACGTGACATATATTAAGGGTAAAATCCACAGGAAACAGGAAAGGAAAAGACCAGGTATCAAGCGCTTTCGTGTATTACATACACTTCTTCAGGGTACCCTGAAAAAGTGTACGTAATACACGAAAGCGCTTGGTACCTGGTCTTTTCCTTTCCTGTTTCCAGTGGATTTTACCCTTTAATATATGTCACGTACAGTTTTGTGACTGATAAGTAATATATACATATATGTATATATATATATATATATATATATATATATATATATATATATATATATATATATATATATATATATATATATATATATATATATATATATATATATATATATATATATATATATATATATATACATATATATAAATATATATATATATATATATATATATATATATATATATATATATGTACATTTGTATATATATATATATATATATATATATATATATATATATATATATATATATATATATATATATGTATGTATATACCGTATTTCCCGTGTCATAAGACGCTACAAGTGGTAAGACGCACCCTTGATTTAGCAAAGCATTTTTGGAAAAAAAAAATTAGATTTTACAATTCCTAGTAGCAATTCCTGGCCTGACACTCAAGTGAGATTTTATCTACCACAGTAAATTTTCGTATTTTAGGTATATTAGCAAAAGCTTAAGTTAATTTTAATTAGTTGAACACCAGTTATCCCAATTTATTTACATATTAATAGAAGAAACCACTGAAATCAGTCGTAGTTGCCACAACAACTACTTGTTTGGTGTTCCAAGTGTTGTTTACATAAAAGCAGTGTGCCAAATGCTAATCAAATTCTGGTAAAGAAGTAAAATTCCAGTAATATTTTCCTTATTTATCATATAGCCTACACATTTTCTCACAAACCTAATTAGTATTCAAAGAAGTCTAAAAATTAATCTAGTTGGACCTTTTTTGCCACTGTCTGTGACTCTAGTTCTAGTTTTCTGCTAACTTGGTAACCCTGCACTTAACTAACAGTGAAATGTTTTTTTTTTTTTTTCCCAGGGTCGTATTCAGGAACTGTTTGTTTGTATTATTTCGGAACTCAGGCAAAAAAAAAAATCATTATCAAAATATTGCTTTATTACAAAATATCAACAAAATATGAGAAAATAGATAAATACTGCATAAACAACTAATATGCACTGTAATGGCGTCGTCTTCTAGGAGACCACTACACTAGTTGCTTGCTTGTAGAAGGGAGCTAGCGAGTCATCAGCTGATTACTAAAACACATAACTTGCTATTGCACTATAATAAACGAAGCATAATATGAAATTTTTTTTTTTTTATTACATATGAATGATAACTGGTGGTTTATATTTTATGTCTATTGAGTGAGTATTTGTAAGTGATTAGTTGGGTGTTTGAGGGTTGTCAAACTTCCCTATACAAATTTTTCCTAGCGTTAAGACGCAGGGTGATTTTTGGGGTAATTTTCCAGCCGAAAAGGTGCGTCTTATGACACGGGAAAGACGATATATATATATATATATATATATATATATATATATATATATATATATATATATATATATATATATATACACACATATATATATATATATATATATATATATATATATATATATATATATATATACATATATATATATATATATATATATATATATATATATATATATATATATATATATATATATATATATATATATATACATATATATATATATATATATATATATATATATATATATATATATATATATATATATATATATATATGTGTGTGTGTGTGTGGGTGTGTGTATATATACAGTTTTTTTTATTGAATGCATCCTTTAAATTTAGCAAAGGTCGCTTCCATAAATTTTCCCAGAAAATAACAAGCATCGTGTATGAAAAGTCAACAGGCAAAATGCCATATGCAATTCCTATGTGTTGTTTCAGGTAATTGAAACCAGAACACAATAAAAGTAAACTCGGCAAATTACAAGGTATTGATAACTTTTTATTTATTTTTGTTTTACGACATTTGTAATTGTAGATGTATAAAATGAAAACTGTTACATTTTTCTGATATTACCGTATATCATCCATACCTGCAGTAATGATATATTGTGTATCTCATATATTATGTATGTCTCATGTACATAAATACACCCCCTATATACATACATGTGTGTATGTATTAAATTATTACGTCTATTTCGGATGGTTTCCCAAAATTCTGCATTTGGCGATACAGTTATCAAATCTAGCACACACTCTCTTTAGTCTATATAAAATCATTTCAAGACGGACACTACATTAATTTCAACGTAGTATATTAATATCGGTAAGCAAAATAAGCTAGGCAGAATTTTTTCTTATATTAAAATATTTCTAGGATTATGGAGTCATGAGGTGTTGAACAAAGTCGGACAATCTGTGATATTTTGAAAAACTTATAGCAAATCAGTACACAGTCGAGCGAGACAATATCCAAATGATTATCTGAGATGGAGCTGCACTCATAAGTCTCATTAAACCCGGTTTTTCAGACTCATTTGATGAATGTATTCTCAAAGTCGTGAATTATATACGTAATTAATTCCATGATGAGGTGATGCGTGATAATATGGTCTTTTATGTCTACAGATGTCTACCGAAGTGATAGCCTAAAGGCTACAATACGAGAAACGAGGGGAAACTGAACTCATAATCATGTTGAAGGGAGAAATAAGGTCCCCAGTAATCAGTAATATTTTCTCCGTAATGATGCCATCAAGACAGACATGTTCCATCTATTCGTTGACCGTATTGCCAATTAATAGTTTACAGTAACCATTATTATTATTAATATTATTATTATTATTATTATTATTATTATTATTAATATTATTATTATCATTATTATTATTATTATTATTATTATTATTATTTGTTAAGCTACAACCCTAGTTGGAAAAGCAGGATGCTATATCCCCAGGGGCTAAAACCGGGAAAATAGCCCTGTGAAGAAAGGAAACAAGGAAAAATAAAATATTTCAAGAAGAGTGACAACATTGAAATAAACATTTACTATATAATTTATAAAAACTTGACAAAGCAGGAGGAAGAGAAATAAGATAGAATATTGTGCTCGAGTGTAACCTCAAGCAAGAGAATACTATCCCAAGACAGTGGAAGACCATGGTACCAAGGCTATGGCACTACCCAAGACTAGGAAACATTGGTTTGATTTTGGAGTGTCCTTCTCCTAGAAGAGCTGCTTACCATGGCTAAAGAGTCTCTTTTACCCTTACCAAGAGGAAAGTAACCACTGGCAATTACAATGCAGTATTTAACCCCTTGTGTGAAGAGGAATTGTTTGGTAATCTTAGTGTCGTCATGTGTATAAGAACACAGGAGAATCTCTAAGGAATTGGCCAGACTATTCGGTGTATGTGTAGCAAAATGAAATAAAACGGTAATCAGAGAGAAGGATCCAATGTAGTACTGACTGGTCAGTCTAAGGACCCCATAACACTCTAGCAGTATTATCTCAACGGGTGGCTGGGGCCCTGTCCAACCTACTACACTATGGTAGTATCATCTGTTAGATGTGATCTTACAGAATTAATGGACTACTGCCATGAAGAGGAAGACACGAGAAGGGTTTGCGTGTCTCACATTGATCTCAGAGTGGTCCGCAAAGCATTTTCATTAGAACTATTGATACATATGTTGTTGTTATTTATATAAGTCACATGTGGAAATGTTTGGGTGGCGTTTGGTAGTAGTTAAGCATTGCACTATCTTAATGAGACGTTATTGGCTAAAACACTTTGTCATGAAAAATGTGGCACACTTCCTCCATTTTGTGTAGTAATCATGTATGACAGAAGAAGTGAGAAAACTAGTGTTAATGTTGCAATAAAAACGTTGCTAACACAAAAAAAGGAATAAAAACTAAAAAAAAAAAAAAAAAAAAAAAAA
>NC_090747.1:27775870-27790870 GCF_036898095.1 Palaemon carinicauda | reverse complement strand
AAAAATAAAGAAAAAGTAAAATCAAGATTTATTGATGTAAGACAAATATATCATTAAAGAAATATCACATAAAAAGCTACAATCAGGGTTCATGAATATAATGTAGACACAAATACAAAATACTAAATACAAGAATAGTCTGTATTAAAAAAAAGAAGTAAATAAATAAATAAAAAATAAATAATATTATCTATTGAGGACCAATAAAGAAATATCTCTAGGTCGCTAACTGGCGATCATTATACTTAAGTTTAGAGTATTTCCCTTTGCATGTTCCAAGTTAATGGACAGTAATGTTCGAGATTAAATGCTGTGGAGGGAGTCTGGATGGCCTTGGGGAGCCCAGTGGAATTAATACAGTATTACTGCGCCTGTTGCTCCTCCATAAGAGAAAGTGTGCAATAAATAGCTCTCGACATAATTCCGGGAGATATCTTAAACTTGAAAAAACCTGAAAAATTAGGCTCTCATTATCCACGGCTATTGCATTTAAGAGATCATCCTTTTGTCTATCTTTTTATCTTTTAGCAGTAAGTTATCCGGGTTTATTGTGCTCACGAGATTAATATCCTAAAAATAATGACTTAAATTGATGATGGATATGACTTAAGTATCATTTCAATTGTTATCATTATTATTATTATTATTATTATTATTATTATTAGTAGTAGTAGTAGTAGTAGTAGTAGTAGTAGTACTATAAGCTAAGCTACAACCCTAGTTAGAAACGCAGGATGACTTAAGCGCAAGGGGTTCATCAGGAAAAATAGAGCATTAAGGAAAGGAAACAAACAAATATATAAAATAAAAGATCAGTAATTAACTATCAAAATAACATATTCTTTGAACAGTAACACCATGAAATTAGACACATATATGAACATTAAAAACTAAAAAAACCACGGGAGGCGAAATTAAATAGAACAATGTGACCTTGTGAATCCTCAAGCAAAAGAACTCTACTCCAAGACATTGGAAGACCATGTTGTAGAGGCTCTGGCACTACTAAAGACTAGAAAACATAAGTATGACTTTGGAGTGCCATTCTCCTAGAAGAGTTTCTTAACATTGCTAAACCATCTCTTCTACCTTTACCAAGAAGAGAATAACCACTGAACGATCTCAGTGCAGTAGTTAATCCCTTGAGCGAAGAAGAATTGTTTGGTAATCTCAGTGTTGTTAGGTTTATGAGGACAGAGGAGAATCAGAAAAGAATGGGTCAGACTATTCGATGAAAGTGTAGGTAAAAGAAAAATTAGCAGTAACCCCAGAGAGGGATCCAATGTTGTAGTGTCTGGCTAGTTGAAGGACCAAATAACCCTCCACCAGTAGAATTTCAACGTATGGCTGGTGCCCTGGTGAACCTGCTACCTACAGAGAATATATATATATATATATATATATATATATATTATATATATATATATATATATATATATATATATATATATATATATATATATATATATATATATATCGTAAAGAATATGGTATCTAATTTTATCATATATATGTAAAAAATGCATCAACGTTTAGAATTATATATAACGTGTTTATATTTCCAATACTGTGAAATATTGTTACTAATGAATTGTCATAACCCCAAAAATATTTATAGAATTAAATGGGTATTTTGTAAATCAGTTCGACCTAAATTATGTCACAAGCTACTGGGCCTGAAGAAAGAGTTACACCATTAATATGTAATGTAAACTGTTGTCATTCTTTTACATCCCAGGTCAAAGCATTACAGAGGTTAGACAAAAGCTGGGGGCTTTGTGGTGGGGCCACCTAGATCTGGACGACCTTGGTCACAGGTGTCACGTAACAAAAGGATACCTCCTATATCCTAGCGGAAGCACCTGACCCCCTACGAGACAGGTGCCTTTAAAACTTAGCCTATGAAGCAGAGTGAGGAGAATCGGGTGCGGGCGACAGGCGTGTACCAACCGTGTGTCACACGATCGTAAATAATTCATTTTGTATATATTATGCTTGTATATTCGCTCTTGCCTCGCACTAAAAATAACCAGAATAAACATGTCTGTGTTTTTCCTATGTAATATTGTCTGTTTCTCAAACATGTAATTTCCTGTTGCCTTGAGGTTTTGTATATAAAGGAGAGTGTTCTATAATAAATTAGGTCAGTTGCTTTCATACTGCCTTTGAGTTCACAACCTTCTCTCGGCCCGTCATCCACCCCCACCCCCCTCGCCCCTCCAACGTTGGTACTATGGCGGACTCTACAGAAGTTGGCGTTGCGGCTGCCCCATTGAAACTTTCACCGTTCGTCCGGGAGAGCCGTTTGCTTTGTTTCAGCGCGCAGAAGTCCAGTTTTGCATCAAGGGCGTGACTCGCTCAACCACCAAAGCAGATTATATTCTCGCGGCGATACCCGAGGACACCTTCCCGAAAATACCCGACTGGCTTTTTGAACAAGGAGACACCCCAATAGCGTATGACACTAGCCGCCCGTATAGCAAAGCTTTTTCAGCTCTCGCAACATCCGTTGGGGGACCAAAGGGCTTCGCTTGCCCTAAGGGAAATGACCAGTATCGCTCGACTGCAACCTGCCTCAGACGGCTCTCCTCGTGAGGTGAACCTACTTCGTGCCTTTTGGATACGCCGTTTACCCGGACCTATACGCGCTGCCATACCCGATGTCGATAATTTACTCATAATGGACTTGACGACCAACGCCCTTATGGACAGCCACTTCAAGACCTCCATCAACGCCTCCACCCCTGACGAAGAGGATGCCTATTCAACGTCAACCGAAGCTGATAGAATGTCGTAGAACATAACCGCCTACCCCGTGACCTGTTGAAGCAGCGACAAAGCCGCCCACCACCCACTAATCGCTCGCGCCCCAACAAACGACTTCTACAGCCACTTACTACCTCCCACCCGCTGCAGTTTTGCTACTACCACTTCAGATTCGGGGCAACCGCAAAGAAATGTGAAGAGGATAGTCAGTGGCAAAAAAACGTGTAAGTAGTCCATCGCTCGTGGTGGTGGCCTCCCGTGTTTCTAATCTTTTCTTTTTACAAGATGCAGGAACGGCCGTGCTATTTTTGGTAGACACGGGTGCTTGCCGTTCTCTTTTGCAAAGGAAACTCGTCAAGACACGACGTAGTCTGTCTACATCTGCTGACGTCCGCTTGGTAGCTGCCAGCGGATCTGAGATACCCACCGACGGTTACGAGAACCTCACAGTATCGTTCGGAAACGGTAAATTCAAATGGAAGTTTCTCGTTGCTGATGTCACATTGCTAATCCTCTGTGCGGATTTCCTCTCTCATTTCCACCTTCTGGTCGATGTCGCCCACCGACGATTGGTCAACGCAGACTCGTACTTGTCGACACCTCTTCAACCCTCCCCCTCTAACCTCGCTCTCCACATCAACGCACCCAAGGATGCCTACGCCCACCTCCTCACGTCGTACCCGGAAGTTTTCCGTTCAAAACTTCGCCAAACACCCATGGTTCCTGCCAAGCATGGTATTTATCACCATATCAAGATGACAAGACCCCAGGTCTTGGCAAAGTTCAGACTTCTGGCACTGGAACGATTGGCCGCCGCCAAACAGACGTTCGCCAAAATGGAGGAAATTGGCCTTTGCCAAAAGGCCTCCAGCCCATGGTCGTCACCCTTACACATCGTTCTGAAGAAAGCCGTCTCCCTCCGTCCGTGCGGGGATTACAGGGGCCTGAACATGCAAACAGAACCAGATCACTACCCCCTCCCAAACATTACCGACGTGACCTCCTACCTGCACAAAGCGAAGGTTTTCTCTACGCTCAACGTCCTGAAGGGGTATTATCAGGTGCCTATGAACCCAGAAGACATCCCCAAGACCGCCATCACCACTCCGTTTGGTAGATACACCTTCAATTACTCCTGTTTTGGCCTTTGTAATGCTGGGGCCACGTTTCAACGTCTCATGGATGGCATCTTAGGGGACCTCCCTTTCTGTGTATGTCATGTGGACGACATACTTGTGTTCTCCTCCTCAAAAGAGGAACACCTCCATCACCTGAGCATCGTGCTTGACCGCCTGCAACAAAACGGCCTTGTAGTCCGGTACGACAAGTGTACCTTTGGCGCCAACGAAGTGTCGTTCTTAGGGCACTGCATCACTCCTGAAGGAGTCCATCCCCTCCCTGAGAAGGTAGCTGCCGTTCAGAACTTCTCCGCGCCCTCGACCGTCAAAGCTCTGCAGGAATTCTTGGGCATGATCAACTATTATCACCGTTTTCTGCCAGCCATTGCCGCCACTCCTGCTCCCCTCTACGCCTCCCTCAAGGGCAAGCCAAAGAACCTGAAGTGGGGTCACCTTCAAGAAGCAGCCTTCTGCAATGCAAAAAAGGCACTATCAACTGCTGCAGCTCTCACTTTTCCTATCCCACATGCCCCTCTCCATCTCTCCACCAATGCCAGCGACGTCGCTATTGGTGCAGTACTCGAGCACGTGGTCAACGGCTCGCCCCACCCATTGACCTTCTTCAGCAGAAAACTGTCCAAGGCAGAATCGGGTTATTCTACCTTCGATCGAGAATTGCTGGCGGTGCACTTGGCTGTCCGTCACTTTCGCCATTTCTTAGAAGGTACGGCCTTCGTCATTCGCACAGACTACATGCCTCTGGTGCACACCTTTACTCGACATTCTGATGCCTGGTCCGCCCGGCAACGCCGACATCTCTCCACCGTGGCTGAATACAATTGCACCCTTCAATACGTCCCTGGGAAAATGAATCCTGTTGCCGATGCCCTGTCAAGAAACACGTTGACTGCCGTTCAACTGGGATTGGATTACAACGCCCTGGCAGGATGTAGGACATCCTGCACTTCCCTCTGTTGGGAAGACTTCCCCCTCGAAGACTCCAACACCACCCTCCTATGTGACGTCAGTACTGGTAGACCTCGACCTTGGATTCCTGCTCCCATGCGCCGGCAAGTGTTTGATTTCATTCATGGCCTTTCTCATCCCTCTTGCCATTCTACTGCACAGTTGCTGAAGGCAAAGTTCATTTAGCACGGCATTTCTAAGGATGATAAGGATTGGGTCCGCGCCTGCACTTCTTGCCAAACTTCCAAAGTACATCGACACACAGATTCAGGAGTGGGCATCTTCCCTCAACCTCAGCGTCGTTTCGCACATATTCACGTCGATGTTGTAGGCCCCCTACCCACATCACAAGGACATTGTTACCTGTTTACCGTCATCGACCGCTCCACTCGTTGGCCTTAAGCCATTCCCATGGAAACTGCAACGTCCGCCTCATGTACATCTGCCATACTCTCTGGGTCTATTGCAAGATTTGGTATCCCTGAGCATATTACTTCTGACAGGGGTACCACTTTCACCTCTCAATTGTGGACATCATTAGTGAATCTCCTAGGCATCACCCTACATCACACAATGGCCTACAACCCCGCTGCCAATGGAATGGTTGAACGTTTTCATCGCACCCTCAAAGCAGCTTTGATGTCCCGCTGCAAGGATTGCAACTGGTTTACTCAGCTTCCTTGGGTCCTCTTGGAACTAAGGACCCCTCCTAAAGACGCCCTCGACGTCTCGGCAGCTGAAATGGTGTATGGCGACCCGTTGGTCGTCCCTGCCGAATTTTTTCCTTCTACAACCTCCTCCGACGATCTCCAGCGCATATATTACGTCGTGGGAAAATTTACTCCATGCCGCCAGACTTACAATCTAAGTATACCATACCAACAGACTTGCACTCTGTAACGCACGTCTTCCTGCCCAACGACCCTAGCAAGACACCGCTAACTCCCCCTTACACGGGCTCTTTCCTTGTGATCCGCCGTAGTCCGAAAGCATTCCTACTAAACATTCATGGCAAAGAAGACTGGGTCTCCATTGATCGTCTAAAACCTGCTTATCTACAGCCAGATGACCCACCTACAGTTCACCTCTCTAGATCAGGGCGCCCTATTTAACATGTACAGTATGTCATTTTTAGGGGGGGAACCATGTACCAACCGTGTGTCACACGATCGTACATAATTCATTTTGTATATATTATGCTTGTATCTTCGCTCTTCCCTCGCACCAAAAAGAACCAGAATAAATATGTCTGCGTTTCTCCTATGTAACATTGTCTGTTTCTCGATCATGTAATTTCCTGTTGCCTTGATGGTTTGTATATAAAGGAGAGTGTTCTATAATAAATTAGGTCAGTTGCTTTCATACTGCCTTTGAGTTCACAACCTTCTCTCGGCCCGTCACAGGTGCGTGCTCTTGTCGCTGCTTGGCGATCATAAAGCCCAAACGACACCCAATAGGTTGTGATCATAATAGTAACTGTTACCTTAGACTGGTAACGTGAGACAAGTATTATAGGTGTGCCCCTCCCTCTTGCTTGACTTGGATACAAATTAGGATTGTAATGTTTAGTTAATAAGTCAGAATTGGGACTTAAGATAAAAGGCTTATCTACTGATGGAAAAAGATTAACAGTTACTTGATCTAAGTCGATTCTCCCAGAGTGTGTCAGTTATTTACAAGTTAATCACCATTGTACTGTACTGATCAAATCATTTTAAAGTGGAAGAGAAACTTTTCGTCTGCCATGTAATCCCAAGATCTAAAGTTCTATATCTCTATATTCCTTTTTTTTTTGTGGGGGGGGGGGGGGGCGTTGGTGGCGGCTAAAATTGCATTAGATAATAAACCCTCTTACGAAGTAAGAATTGTCTAGTTCACCGCCTCTAATAGTTTTTATCAAATAATTGCCCATGCCCCTGTGGCACTTTTTACTTTTTACTATCAACCAATTAGGAGGAATTTGAAGATACGTATAAAGAATATTTTACATCTTTTTATTTCTTAAAAAATTATGTAGGCTGAATAAAGTTTGAGGTAAAGGAGAAGATGGATAGATAGTGGACATTTATAAATAATTCTGGTTATAAACTATAGTTTTGATCCTAGAATATATACCATATAACATGTTGAGCTATTCAAGTAAAACAAGAAAAAAAATAGGGGAATTGGAAGATCTGATTTAGATTTCAACCAAGACCTTAAATGATCTTATCGAACGTGCGGACAAATGATTCGGGAAACACGTTTTGATTAAAATACTCTTTAGTTCGCAACTATTCACCGACATTAGACTCTACCAAAGGAAATAGAAGTATAAAGCGATAGCTTTTTCCTCAGCTCAATCATATAACAATAATTACTAATGTCGGTACTTAGACTAACAGCTTTGACTTCATTCTGAAGAAAATATCAGTATTTGGTTGAACCCTTTGGCCACAACGAAGCTTCATTGGTAGTTTCTGTTGTATTTTCTGTCGGTAGACTCCAGGAATGTCATAAGGTCTAATTGTTATATACATTATAGTATTCCTAAGTATACACGCACAAACATATACTGTGTGTATATATATATATATATATATATATATATATATATATATATATATATATATATATATATATATATAAAGAGAGAGAGAGAGAGAGAGAGAGAGAGAGAGAGAGAGAGAGAGAGAGAGAGAGAGAGAGAGAGAGAGAGAGAGAGAGAGAGCCATAGTTTTCTATGATATACGAAAGCAACCGGGCTGAAATCCCACTTACTTTCTTCTGCCCCATTACATCTCCATCGTATTGGAGGTGTAATTATACAAGGCAAAGAAAACATGGGAATCCATCATCCAGTCATTATCTAAGTTCTTGAAAGGGATTTTACAATTTACAGGTAAAGGTTAGACATAAGTGGGGGAATACACTAAAACAATCACAATAATTTTAACAAAATCTCAAATAAATTGAACATGTAATCATAGTAGACAGAAGATGTCTTCATTCATGTTGTGGATCTTAGTTGTTTGACACATCTTAATATATAACATACAATACTGGAAATTACGTTGGGTATAAAATTGTAAATATGGGAAGAGACGCAGTAGTGATATGGTATTGGGATGGTCGCCATTTGCAGATAATAATAAGCTGGTTTGAAATGGCAAAGGAATACTTTAGTGTGAAAGTCTCACAGATTATCTTGCAGGATCAGATATATAAAATAAATTATACAAATTATCAACTTTTGAGTGTAAAAAAAAAGACAGTGGCAATGGATGATGCCATGGATTTTTTTCAGAACTGGAATGATTCATTACCTTTAGTCTCTATGAGCAAACGACATGTAATTATCTTAAGATAGATAAAAAAGATATCTAGAGAATATATGAAGAGAAAACTATATCAAATTATGAACAAGAGATTAGTAATTAGAAATTTGATTTCTCTATCGCAGAGTAAGAATCCAAGAAGGCTTTTTTATCGAGACAGTTTATTGTTGGATTTTGATAGGGAGACTAACTGTGAGTAACATGCAAAGTTGAAAAGATATAAGTAAAATGTTTCCATCGTGAGCAAAAACAAATAATCGATATTTTTAGGTGACTTGGTCATGTAGAGACAATGTATGAAAAAGGTTTGATTGATGTGATTTGACAAGATTGTTAGACATATAGTAATAAAATAACTCAGGGAAGTAAGTTTAATATGAATAATGTTCAGTTTCCAATAAAATACATTTAAGTATTCATCATGCAATTAATCAATACCTGAAGATTACCAGTCAGAGGATTTTCTTTAGTTTCTTTAGTTTATTTTTATCATACTAGAAATATCTTTTATGAAATGTTGTCTTGCAATGATAATATCGAAGACAGGATAGGCACTTGGACAAATTGCCATTTCGTAGAGAGGGAAGAGATTTCATAGAGTATGATGATAGAAAAAGGTTTCCGGCTAACGAGTTCTTAAAGAGAAATAAATGGCTTAACTTTTATGCAGGTATCAAATTCGATAACTTATTAGGAAAACGATTTTGGTATATTCACACATAATTTGTTTTCGTTATCTTCCATCCTTTCTCTGTTCCTAGGGATATTTTTATGATTAAAATGAAGTTAAGAATTTTCATCATTTTACCAAATATTTATAAATGTAACAAAAGTAGTAATATTAAAACCAGTACGTAAAACCATATTTGACCGTAAGACATTTAAGTTTACAAATATTAACAAAAACTGCATGACGGTTATCACAGGATCTATGAAAACTCTAATCCAATAATTCAAAGAGTTTTCCGGGAACCTCACACTGTATTTATAATTTTGAGCTGGGTTAATTTCAGTTGCAGTATGATCTGAGTATATCGGTTGGGTCTCAATGTTCACCCCATTTTCTTAATATTATGACGAGGGTTGACAGCTAGAAGTGTCCCTAAATATTCAGTGTGTGGATTAGAATACTTGATAACATTAATTATACCTTGTTTAATTGTTCACCTGAATGGAAATACTAGAAAAGAAAGTATATATATATATATATATATATATATATATATATATATATATATATATATATATATATATATATATATATATATATATACAGTATATATGTTATACATATATTTATATAAGTGGGGATACCCTAACGGGATGAAAATGTTTATGCATCATATTTATCACCAAGTCTATAATGGTCAGTACAGTCCATACTAGGTAGTTTTGTTGTTAGCAAACAGACGAACATCTCCTACCATCTCCAATCTTCAGTGGCTAACGTGGTGATGAGAACTGACCAAAACCCAATCATGTACTGTATATCACAACCGCGTCTGTCCCCAGTGGCAGGGGGTGATAGAAATACCTGGACAACAACAGGCCCCCTTTAAAAACTAAACCTTGCAGCATACTGTGTTAGAACGCTGTCTAGGGAAGAAGGTCTTTCTCAGCCATCCGTTGAGATACTATCACCTGAGAGTTATGGGGTCTTTTGACTGGTCAGATGGTACTATATTGGATCCTTCTCTCTGATTACGGTTCATTTTCCCTTTGCCTACACACATCCACACTGAATGGTCTGGCACATTGTTTACATATTTGCCTCTGTCCTCATACACCGGACAACACAGATTACCAAACAATTCTTCTTCACTCAAAGGGTTACTGCACTAATTGTTCAGTGTCCACTTTCTTCTTGGTAAGGGTAGAAGAGAGACTTTAACTTTGGTAAGCAGCTCTTCTTGGATAGGGACACTCCAAAATTGAACCATTGTTCTCTAGTCTTAGGTAGTGCCATAGCCTCTGTACCATGATCTTCCACTGTCTTGTGTTTAGAGTTTTCTTGCTTGAGGGTACACTCTAGCACACTATTCTATCTTATTTCTCTTTTTCTTGGTTTGTTAAAGTTTTTATAATTTATATAGGAGATATATATGTCAATGTTACTCTTCTTAAAATATTAAGTTTTCCTTTATTTCTTCCTCACTGGGCTATTTTCCCTGTTAGAGCCTCTGGGTTTATAGCATCCTACTTTTCCAACTAGCGTTGTAGCTTAGCTAGTAATAATAATGAGTAATAATAATAACAAAAATATTGAAATAGATAAACTGCGAAATAATATGATTGAGTGAAATCTGAAAAACAAGGGAATCTTATATTGAATTTAAAGAGGACGATATAAATGGCTTCAGAGAGCATAAATGGAAGAGAATAAATAAAGTGTGCTTTCCTATTAATAAAAACCTCACAGGTAGCATAAAAGATTTTTTAGTACTAGTGATAGAATTGTTAGATTAATTATCAACCGAAATAAGAAATATAAACTGAAGATCATTCAAACGAATGCACCAACAACATTCCATACAGATGAAGAAAAAGACACTTTTTTATGAAGATCTGGATGTTTTTATGAAAAAGACATAAGATACAAATTACAATTGTTTTCAGTGATTGAAATTCCAAAGTAGATCAAAAGATAATAGGCGAATCAGCCGTAGGTAAATTTGGAGTAGGCATAAGGAATGACAGTAGAGACCTGCTGGTAAAATTTGCTGAGAGAAATAATCTTAAAATCATGAACACCTCATTTTATAAATATAAATATAGAAAAAGGGCATGGAGAAGCCAGAATAGAGAAAAGGAATTAATAGATTTTACTATCAGTGAAAAAGTCTATTTATTTTAAGTTGTTCCAATGTTCAGCAAGTTAAAGTCAAGCCATAATAGAATGGAGAGAAGAAAATTTTTCCTCATATCAAAGGAAAGAGAGAAAAAAATAAGAAAGGAAAAACTTCTGTGATAAGAGAAAAAACTGATGAGTATAATTTAGCAATACAAGGTAGTAACTCCTGGCTACATGATGAAATGGATGCAGGTTAAGATGAAATTATCAGCAATTCAACACAATTTTTATTGGAATCTACATAAGAGATTTGTGGAAAAGCTACTAAACAGGATCGTGAGAAACTATCTGAAAACAAAGAAAACCTAATCAAGAAATTGATGGGATTGAAATTAAAATTCATGAGAGCTGAAATATAATTAGAAGAACTATACAAACCCATATACAAACTAAAAACCAAAGATAATTGTAAACACAATCAGACAAAAATTGATGAAACCATAAACAAAGGAAGAAGCATGAAATTGATGAAAAGAAGACTTTTAATCGGATGACAACATATGTTTTCTTTAAAGGATGAAAATAGAAATATCGTTAGTGATATAGTTATGGAAATTACAATAGTGAGATAATATATAAATTCACCAATAGAAATGATAAAACACACGATCTAGTACGAAAAAAAAAAAAAAAAAAAAAAAAAAAAAAAAAAAAACGATAATTAGGGATAACATTAAAAGGCATGAAAAGAGGCAAAGTAGCAGGTGAAGATGGACTAAAAATTGATTTAGTGATAGATGGAAGACATTTCATAATAGTAAAACTCTTGGCACAATAAATCTGAAAAACAAATTATCGCCAAATAATTCTACTATCCTTAATATATAAAACATTTACAAAGATTATATTAGGTCGAATAAAAAGAGAGGCAGACTTTCATAAAGCTAGAGAGCAGGTAAGTTTTAAAAGTGTGGATTCAACAATTGACCATTTCCATGTAATAGAAAATAAATAAAGTTTGAGTAACTAATATATATGGCATTTTTAGAATAGGGAACACTTTTGATTCTGGCATAACATCAGCAGTGATGAGAGGCCTTCATAACCAAGGAATACAAGAATTTTTCATTAGAGCACTTGAATATATTTATACAGAAGGTAAAGCAACTCCAAAACTACATAAAGATAGCAAAAAAATCTTATTGAGAAAGGGGTTAGACAGGGAGACCTCATCTCTCCGGAACTATTCACAGTATGCCTAGAAGATGTTTCTAAATGTTTAGGTTTAGAAGATGTGGGAATTGATATTAATGGGGAATACCATCTGAAAGTAATATTCGCAGATGATGAAGTTGTGTTTAGTGAATCATGAGAGGAATTACAAAAAATGGTAGGAGATTTAAGTAGACAAAACAGAAATATAGGGGTAAAAAAAAGGAAAACTTGATATAATGTTCAATGAAAATGCAGAGACAACAAGTCTCTATAGATTGTTAATGAAAATGCGTACTTAAGACAGATAATCAGTGTTTCCCCAGGATACGAAGACGAAATTAATAGGAGGATTATCATGGGATGGAGGGCATTTGGTGAAAAAAAAAATAGAATATTAGAAGTAAAAGGCTACTTATGTATCACAAGCTTTGATTCTTACACAGGCCTTAGAACATAAGGTAGCTAAACTTTTATGAGCAATGAAAAATATAGTGATGGCAATAGCACTGAAGGACAAAAAGAGAAAAGAGCAACATAGATACTGGAGTAAACTAAATTTGAGGATATTATAACGCAACGTAAAAAAAAAAACAATTGTAATAGGCAAGACATTTAATGATAATGACAGACAATAGATGGATATTAAGAACAACAGAATGGGTCCCTAGAGATTGTAAGAGAAGCAAGGAAAGGAAGAGAGAACGTTTGTTCAACAAACTGAAAATATATGCTGATGTGGACTGTCATAGAAAAACTATAAACAGACGCAAGTAGAAGGACTTGTCTGAGGCCTTTGTTCTGCAGCGGACTAATAACAGCTGATGTAATTTATATATATATATATATATATATATATATCGTCACTACCAAGTCGAAGTGGCGTATCTCAGTTTTTTTCACTTTTTCAGGAGAGCCATCTAAAGTTTATGAGCTAATGTTTCTGTTGACTGGTCGTTTAATTTTGAAGGTAATAAAAATGAATTTGATACAGAGCTTTTCAAAAGAATGTAGTTTGCCTTGAGTGTAATATAATGAAAAAAATGTTTACTCCTTCCTATGCTTGGGGGGGGGGGGTGTTGAAATAGATACGCCCTTTCGTCTTTTACGAACATTTCAAAACACTTTAGTTACGCCTACTTGTATCCTTTAGTCTAATTTACAGAATACATCAGTTATGCTAAAGATGTGCATCTTTTTCTTATGAAGATCCCTGTCCTTACCGTTCACGTCGTCGCAGAAAGCATTAGTTTGATTAACTTTACCACTGAGGTTCATATTTTTATTGGTTTTACAGTTCGTCTGTTAATTCATTCACATCATGGAAATTAAACTTATAAGAGATATTTTAGAAATGGCTCTTGGAAATTATTGCTTGGGTAAACATTTCATGATACTGAAAATAAGGAATAAAAATAATAGTTCATACTTTATTGACATAATTTAATAATGAAATACCTCCTTGATGTACAAACGATAAAATCTATAAAAGCTGTATTTACGTTTTTAAGAAAGATTGTTTGGTACATAAGTGCTATGAAAACATGTTAGTTTAGTGCGGCAAAGATCTAAAGAAATGAACATACTCTGTACCTCTGACAACTAGTAAGGCACTATTACAAAGTGACATCAAATCTTCATACTTCTCCTTAAAGGTATTTGGAGGTTCAGTGTAGAGTTTATCAAGCAGTATATTGTTTCGGTCAGGCTGCATTCGTTGCTTCAGTGTTATAGATCTGAAGTGTTCATTTAGGTGACTAGTCTTGAAGAACATTTTATCGACAGAACTCTTTTGCACCATTACCTCTCTCATATCTGTCCAGTTAACAGAATTTCCTTGGTCGTCTATTCTAATGGATAGTATACGAAGTACTTTTGCCATTGCCTTAAAATCAAGAAAATCAAGAGTCTGGACTGGATGAACAAAATAAGGATTTTTTTTCCTCGCTAGTCGAAAAGTGGGTATCAATTGCGAAGGCACATAAAGGTCACCAACATTGTTAAGGACAGTACTAATGGCACTGTGTGCAGAGTCACCTTCGTTTTGGCCGTGATAGGCCTCGAAAAAAAATCAGGTGTATCTTTTCTATACTTCTCAGTCTGCTTACTGAATGCAAGAGCATGGCTGTGATTACAGAAAATTTATTTTGTCCAAGACACCCATCAGCAAACAGTTTTACAGTTCTGACCCCAGAAGCATCCAGTTTATTAAGAGAAAATACTTAACCATGTAGCAATTTCAGAGTAAAACAATGACAAGCTTTAGATTGCAAGTCATAGATAGTAAGATTATTGTTAGCCTATCTCCTTTTATAATAAAGCAGGTTATCATTTGTCCTTGGGAGGTAAATTACCTGCTGGAGGTCAAATGTTGCTGTAGTGAGAAAAGGATCAGTATCATGTTTAGCTCCATTTTCCTTTCTCCTTACAGCTTCCTTCTCTTTTATGTGTTCTTGAAATCGGTCTTGAAGTTCTGTTTTCTTTTCTGTATTTCCTTTTCTGTAATTTTCACACAGCTTACAGAGATCCTTTTTAGGATTATGGAAGGAAATATTTTGGCCGATATGCCTCTTGGAGAATTTTCTTTTAAGAACATAGCATGCATTTTCTTTCTGTTAAGGTCTGGATGCAAATAATCTCGCGTTGAGTTTTGACAATAGTGGGATTCCATTCGTAGAAATTGATTAACATGCTCAGTGATTGCTTATCTTCTTGCTTTGTCCTCTTTTTCATAACTTGTAGATCTACCCATTCTCTTATATTTTTCCACTGTACCTGTAGACTCTCTCTTCCTAATGGCTATTCTAAGAGTTTTTTCTGTGATATTAAG
>NC_090747.1:27750870-27765870 GCF_036898095.1 Palaemon carinicauda | reverse complement strand
GTTATCCGTTACAATGCGTTTTTGAAGGATTTTCTATTTTTCCTACATCAGTATTTTCTTCATAAAATAATAATAATAATAATAATAATAATAATAATAATAATAATAATAATAATAATAATAATAATAATAATAATAATAATAATAATAATAATAATAGTAATAATTTCACAGTGGTATTACTATACCCACCCATAATTAAATCGTCAGACTTACCTCAAGTAATACAAAATTTTGTGTTGATAAGACCAAAAAAATTTAACTAAAAAAAGAAAAACAATATATTTTGGTTTGTCAAACTAATCCTTCATTGAGATAAAAAAGAAATTACCTTCAAGAACATGTCGATATTATCATCAGTTACTTTTGCACCTTTTTACTAATTTCTTGCTAATGTCTGAATATAGTCTGTGATGCCATTGCAGGTATATCAACCTGTAAAAAAATACCAAACATTCTGTAAAAAATAAATAAATAAATAAATAAAAAAATAAATTAATTAATTAAAAAAAAAAAAGTGTGTCAGCTACGCAGTATCTCCTTTTCATTGATGAGCAGTTTACGATTGCTTAATAACTTAACACTACTTCAAATTTTTTTTCTGGTAATAAAAAAGTTATAAAATGGGTCTCAGTCGTAGGACTGAAAATTATAATGAGAGAGGTCCTGGTCTTTATGACGAACAAGAACATTTTGTGGGATTGCAGACATAAGTGACGGGACAAACCAATCATGAAATTAATATCTTCTTAATGGTATTATTTACAGGTCTAGGAACAGTCCCAATCTTGGCTTCAGAAACAATTTTTTTTTCTCAGTTTTCTTACAACAGAATGTAATCTTCATTATATATTTTGAATTTATAAACATTTCGAATTTCAAATAGTCCTGCCTCAATTATCACTCTACACAAAATCTTAAATCTTTTAATTTGATATATCAACTTGTAAAATAACTAAACATATATAAGGGGAGAAATTAAAAGCTGTCAACTACGTAGTATCTCCTTTTCATGGATTAAGAGTTTTTAATTCGGAGATACCTTACCACTACGTCAAACTTATATGCTGGTAATAAAAAAAAAAATCATAAAAATGTGTGTGTGTTGCAAGGCGGAAAATTATATTGATAGATCCTGGTCTTTATGACGAACAAGAACATTTTGTGGGTATGCAGACATACTAGAAGTGACGGAACGAACCAATCATGAAGGAAATATCTTCTAAATGGTATTACTTATAGGCCAAGGAACTGTCCCATTCCAGTCTTCGGGAGCATTTGCTCATCTTTACCACTGAGTGATCCCGAGAAACATGACGGAGAATCCGGGCTATTCCAGTGACAGAAGGTTATGGGGTGCTACTCTTGGTGATGGTTCGTTAATACGCATTTCCTTAACATTCCTTGTTAAGTAAAATAGTTTCAGCTGAAATTCCTCTATTATTTCTTCCTTTTACGCGATAAAGTGATTACTTTAAAGACTTGCGTGAGTAGGTGATATTCTGCCAAGTTTTTAGTTTGGTTTTATGACCAAACCGGAATAATTTTTTTTTCTCGGAGAAGTATGTAAGAACAAAAAATCATATAATATATAGCTGTCTCCTATTTCCTAATAGTTTTGCTTCAGTTACAACTGCTTTTATATAAGAATCGTTTTGTTTGATCGAATTTTTATATTTTAAAGCTGCATTCATTAACAGTATGCTACTACTACTACTACTACTACTACTACTACTACTACTACTACTACTACTACTACTAATAATAATAATAATAATAATAATAATAATATCGCTGATATTTTACCAGATAAGTGTTAAAGCCAAAGAAAACATGCAAGTATATCGAGATCTACAGTATAAATGTAATACACAGATATATATGTAAATATGTCCATTATTCTATACACAAAAATCCATACACAAAGAAACACAGAAACACACACATATCATCATCAGACGTTACTAGCTCACTTAAAAACAAAGGTCTGAGACATGTGCTTCCTCTTCGTCTGTTTATAGAATTTATGTGCCAGTCTAAACCCACAACATTTCTTAGTTCGTCAATCCATCCTCTTCACTTCCTGATCCTGTTTCTTTTAAAATCTCTAGGGGCCCTTTCTGTTAATTCTAATATACATCTATTATCTGTTATTCTTATTATATGTCCTGGCTATGTTCATTCTCTTTTTCTTAGATGCTGTAATAATATCCTTTACTTTAGTTTGCTCTCGAATCCATGTTGCTCTTTTTTTTGTCTCTTATTGCTATTTCCATCATTAATCTATCCATAGATCTTTGAAATATCACTAGCCTACACCATATTTTAAGACTTTAGTAATGCCCCCAGTCGTTGATGTAAACGTTAATACTGGCACGAGTATCTCATGACATTTTTTTCTAATCACAGTGCCATTTTATTGTTCATAATGTCATATTATTTACTAAATGCTTTCCATCCTATACATATCATTTTTTTCAATTTCGGTCTCGTGTCTACGGGTAACACACACTGTCTGTCTCAAGTACGAATATTCGTTAACAATCTCTGGGGGTTCTTCCATAACTGCTATGTGCTGTCTCTCTACATTGTATTGAACATTATCTTAGTTTTATTCATATTAATTATCAGTACTACATTTCTGTTCTCTCTAATCAAATCATCTACAATCCAGTGTAATTCCCTACATACATGATTCACTAAACATTATTAAGTCATCCGCAAATCTTAAGTTGTTTTGGAACTTTTCCACATATCTTGTGCGCGGATTCCAATAAACATTTGGTTAAATCAGCGTACATTTCTTCTATATTGACTTCCATTTCACTATGTACCCGGGAATACCCAGTTTGTATAGTTAAACTAAATTGATATATTTATTTTTCTTACGACAGGACTGTTTATTTTATTTCCTAAAATTTATTTCAATTTTAATATACAATATTTAAAAGAACATAAGATGATTGCACTAAAGAAAACTTTATTACAGATATTGTTCGTTATCGTGGCATCAATCTTATAAAAACGTGATACATAAACAAACGAGAATAGTTAAACTTGACTTATTTTAAGTAATGTTACAACTATCAAGAATTCTACGTGACTTTATATCTATTGATTATTCTTCCCCTCCTATCCCTATTATATCAAACGAAGTCTATAACTGCAATCACGAATATATGTTCATCGAAAACTTATAACTCTGCTGGCAGTAGCAACCTGGAATTTGAATCTGCTTGGAAATAAACTCTTCGAACCTAAACTAGGAATAAACGCTGCAAACTCAGAAGACGTGGAGGTCTTAAGGTAGGATCTAATTAAATTGGGAAATGGTCCCGAAAATTGCAAAAGCCTTCCAACTGTTGGAAAGGCAAAGATATGCGTATTGGTAATGAAATAGAAACTGTGGGCAAGGAGGAAGATCTCGGCATTATTATTAGCAAAGATTTGAAGTTCACCAAACACAACATACAAGTTAGAAAAAAAAACGAAAAAAAAAAAAAACATAAAGATAATATTCAATTACAAAATCAAAGACATTGTACTGCAGGTTTACATATCGCTGGTAAGACCCCTTCTAGAATGCGAATTCTAATTTTGGGCTCCAAGTATTCAGAAGGTAGTAGATGTACTTGAAGAAGTACAAGCTATGGCCACCTAATTAATTCCAACACTAAAAAATGGAATATTTGAACTTTTGTGATCTAAAATCTCGATGAAAAAGGGTCCAGCGAATAGACATATTCAATATTGGGAAAGAAACGTAAACTACAACAACCTCTTCACGCTTAGCATATACAAGTCCAGAGATAACGGATAGAAACAAGAATTGAAAGGATACAACACAACTCAATGTGGTATTTTAGCAAATAGCAAATACATGGAACAGACTTCATGTTGGTATAGTGAATAGAAACATGGTAAACGAATTCAAGAATAAGTAAGACAAGACCATGAAAAAGTCTTTAAAAGTGTAAACTAATGGTGTCTCCGTGGATTAAGTAAAAACTCTTTGACACATCCAAAATCATTGTAATTCCTTGTAACTCTCTCTCTCTCTCTCTCTTCTCTCTCTCTCTCTCTCTCTCTCTCTCTCTCTCTCTCTCTCTCTCTCTCTCTCTCTCTCAATATGATCCGAGTATACAGAAGTGTTCCAAGACCAATCCAAAAAGTTATTACATTTGCATATGTGTTTTGTATAAAGATAAGCCAGTTAATTTTTTTTTTAAGTTTCTTGCTCCTTATATTTCATCATCTTACCAATAGAACAATTTGTATATTTTCCGTATTTTCTTATGTTCTTTTTTATCAATTTAGATGAAACTGTATTGCATTTTATAGACACTGCATTTTCCTATGCTAAATCAATTGAGGCCAGAATAAGGTATATAATAGTTGATTTTATTCATGTGCAGTAATGCAGAAAATTAACAGTAAAGAGACGTTAAAGCAACTAGGATAATTTTAAGATCCTTACAAGAGAATATTGTTGAAAATATAGATATCTTCGTAAATTGGAGCAAGGGAGATGGATGAATTTATGTTTCATGGAAAGTACATGAATTAAAGCAACCCATTTATGTGGATATTTAGGGTTAGATATTTTAGAAAAAGTAAGAAATGGGTAGGTTGTCCGATAATGAATGCATAAATAGTTTGCTTGTAAAAATTACTGGGAAAAGATAGGATGAGGTGAAGCTTGGAATGTAATGAGGTCTGGTTTAGCTATCACTCGTTTGAATATGTGGAGTGGAAATATTAAAAGTGAATATGAATATATCTAATTGAAGTCATTTATTTCTGTAATATTATGGCCGAAAGGCATTATATCCTTTCTTCACTTCTCTCCGTAGTAGTCTCTACTTGATTTGTAGATCTACCTAGTGAGTGAGAATTTCTTGTTTTGGTTTTCTTTCTCGCGATGCTTTGGTTTCCTTTCCCTCGTCTTTTCTATTTTAAACATTAGTATTTGGGATGAAGTTATGCAAGATAGTTCGAGATTAAAATTCGTTTGGGGAAAACTTTCAAAATTTGCACAGGAAATACGTTAATAATTCTATCCCTATTTGTTTTTATTGTGTCTCACTCAATCCTGCTGATAACTCCAACTTTCTTATTAGAATAACAAATGTTCACCACTTGGAGTTCGGTTAAAGTTGGAACTTTTCGAAGAAAAATGCTTTGTTGGAAGGTGTGATCTTAAGGAATAATCACTTATTACGTCCGTTCTGATATACAGTGAGTCAAATAATGCTCTAAATTTGGATGAGAGAGAGGGAAAGAACGGTCAATAAAAGGAAAAATATGAAAAGGACTTTTTATGGCATGCAATATCCCTAATACACATTTATGATTGGGCCTACCACCGATACAATAGTAGGTTTTAAAAACCTATAAAGGAAATAAACGTTAACATAAAGATCTTTTTTTTATTCGTGAAGCTTAAACGAGCTAGTTTTGACTTATTCATAAGTCACTTGATGTATTCTATTCTATGGAGATATTGAATTCATTTAGAAGGATCTTTCATATTCAAAATATTTATTGTTTTGTGATATTATAAAAACGATCAACTACAGAAAGATATCTTACAGAGAACTAACTACTTTACAATTTTCCTTTATGTAATTTTCCCGAACACTGTCAAATCTGAATTAAATTAATTGAAAATATGAATGCTAAAGTCGACTACTAATTTTATCCGAGTAGCGATAATATGGAAAAAGTATAAAATTGGGTTCTTGGAGTTTTGTAAAAGTGTAATGGCAAACGAGATCATATGCAATGGAGATAAAAAGAAATAAACTCTAAATTAAAATCTTAATGAGTTTTTTACGACATACAGTATATTTTTCGAATCATTTGCTGGAGATTACTTGTGTCTTTTTTTTTTTTTTTTTTTTTTTTTAGGTCAAGTTCACTTTAAGACTGACCAGTTTCGTCGTCAGTTCGATTCTATCATCAGATCACATTCATATCGTATGCCAAAACACAAGAGCTGGTTTAAAAATCTTGAAAATATAAGAGGTTGATTCATTGTTCATATAATATTTTTTTTTAAACTTAATATGAAAGGTTCTATCGTCTGTAATTTGAACACTGAATCGGAATTTCCTAGAAAAAAAAATGCCATCAACGGATATAAATGAGAACGAAGATGGCCATGAGAGATATAATTGTGTGGAGGAAGTTTGTGTGTTCAACTAAAGTCGGAATAAGTAATGTATTTATCAACAACTGAAAAGCCGTCATGCTATGGTAATTTGACACATGACTTATAATGCCATATATATATATATATATATATATATATATATATATATATATATATATATATATATATATATATATATATATATATATATTATATATATATATATATATATATATATATATATATATATATATATAAATATATATATATATATATATATATATATATATATATATATATATATATATATATATATATATATATATATATATATATATATATATATATATATATATATATATATATATATATATATATATATAGTGGGGCTGAGACAGGGATGTGTGATGTCGCCGTGGTTGTTTAACTTGTATGTTGATGGAGTGGTGAGAGAGGTGAATGCTCGAGTGCTTGGACGAGGATTAAAACTGGTAGACGAAAATGATCATGAATGGGAGGTAAATCAGTTGTTGTTTGCGGATGATACTGTACTGGTAGCAGACACAGAAGAGAAGCTTGACCGACTAGTGACAGAATTTGGAAGGGTGTGTGAGAGAAGGAAGTTGAGAGTTAATGTGGGTAAGAGTAAGGTTATGAGATGTACGAGAAGGGAAGGTGGTGCAAGGTTGAATGTCATGTTGAATGGAGAGTTACTTGAGGAGGTGGATCAGTTTAAGTACTTGGGGTCTGTTGTTGCAGCAAATGGTGGAGTGGAAGCAGATGTACGTCAGAGAGTGAATGAAGGATGCGAAGTGTTGGGGGCTGTTAAGGGAGTAGTAAAAATTAGAGGGTTGGGCATGAATGTAAAGAGAGTTCTATATGAGAAAGTGATTGTACCAACTGTGATGTATGGATCGGAGTTGTGGGGAATGAAAGTGATGGAGAGACAGAAATTGAATGTGTTTGAGATGAAATGTCTAAGGAGTATGGCCAGTGTATCTCGAGTAGATAGGGTTAGGAACGAAGTGGTGAGGGTGAGAACGGGTGTAAGAAATGAGTTAGCGGCTAGAGTGGATATGAATGTGTTGAGGTGGTTTGGCCCTGTTGAGAGAATGGAAAATGGCTGTCTGCTAAAGAAGGTGATGAATGCAAGAGTTGATGGGAGAAGTACAAGAGGAAGGCCAAGGTTTGGGTGGATGGATGGTGTGAAGAAAGCTCTGGGTGATAGCAGGATAGATGTGAGAGAGGCAAGAGAGCGTGCTAGAAATAGGAATGAATGGCGAGCGATTGTGACGCAGTTCCGGTAGGCCCTGCTGCTTCCTCCGGTGCCTTAGATGACCGCGGAGGTAGCAGCAGTAGGGGATTCAGCATTATGAAGCTTCATCTGTGGTGGAATTGTGGGAGGTTGGGCTCTGGCACCCTAGCAGTACCAGCTGAACTCGGCTGAGTCCCTGGTTAGGCTGGAGGAACGTAGAGAGTAGTCCCCTTTTTGTTTTGTTTCTTTGTTGCTGTCGGCTACCCCCCAACCTGGGGGAAGTGCCTTGGTATATGGATGGATATATATATATATATATATATATATATATATATATATATATATATATATATATATATATATATATATATATATATATATATATTTATATATATATATATATATATATATATATATATATATATATATATATATATATATATATATATATATATATATATATATATATATATATATATATATATATATATATATAGTCATGTTTGCGTGCGTCTCAATATCAATTTCAAGTGGTTTTATTTGTATATGAGTAAGTATCAAGAATAAAAGTTTTAATGCATGACAGCAACGGACTTACAAATTCTCCGAGCATTTCTTTTTTTACTAGGAAATACCATTTTAGTGTTCAACATACAAACGTGAATATCTTCCATAATAGATAGAAAAGAAAGATATTATTTGAACAGAAAATCTACCTTTATTTCTTCAAGATTTTAAAACAGCTTTTGTGTTATCGCATACCATGTAAATAGAATAGACGAAGCTTTGCCTGTGCAACCGAATATTTAGCCCTTTTGAATATACACGAGTACAAACCATTAATAAGGGAAATCATAGATATTTTTCAGAATATTCATTGTTCACTTCAATTAAAAGCAAAACTTCCGCCGTGAACTCAGTCAAGAACTAACCGAGACTGCCGAGATGGAACACAGGAAAATTAATGTATAGTAGGTTTTTTTATACTATATAGTAGGTTTTTTATACTATAAAACCGATCGATGAAGTTTTTACTTTTTTGCTTTTCTATTATGAGAGACACTATAATTGAATTCATATTTGACTTTCAAGTGTTCAAATGTTAAATCACAAATAGCATCATTCTCTTCAGTGTATCTTCAGTTCAACCAAATCTACTGTATGGTTGCACAGTTATTTTTCTTGCATTTTTTGCTCTTATTTTTCTTCCCACTTGAGATATCAAAGGTAACGTTATGCAAATCTGATTCAGCTTTTAGCATTTTAGAATAATTCTTCTCCTGCCGATGCAACTCCTCTCCAGTGAGATCTGTTATTCAAATCTATTTCACAAAATAGACGTTTTTCTCCTCCTGCTTTCTCTGTGAGATAGATGACTTTTCAGGAAACCGCTGCTGTTGAAGAAATGGATGTGAAGCAGATGCAGTTGAAGAGACGGAATTTGAGTTTTCCAAAGTGGAAATCAATATAATCTCTACAATGATGGCATGATGAAGGGAAAAAGCTTCTCTCTCTTTATATGCAACACCTGTGGTAGAAATCAATGTTGCTATACATTAAGCAACTGGTAAAGAAAAAACAATTAGACACTTATTTTCAACGTATTCCTACTCTGGGAAAGAGAAGCCAAAATCGAATTTCTGTCTATTCATAGTGGAATGGGGAATGAAATATTGCTAATATAATTTTTCACGTTTATTTTTTATGTCTATCAGATATTAACGTAATTTTTCAGTTTTTAGTCAACCTTGTGATTTTGTTAACAGTTAATATTAAGGCATTTAGTATATAAGTATTTATGTTTAAAGAAATTTTGTATCGTATATATTACAAGTTGCAGTGGGGTAATTATGCGCCTTTCCCCGCTCGTTAAAGTTTTTGAATTACCCTATTGACACTCGTTATCTTTTTTGTTTACGTTTTGGGTACGTGACTGGAAACCTCGGTGAGGGAGGTGATAAAAGACAGAGCTTATGTTGGGAAAGTCAGTTCGGGCTTTCTACAGAGGCTATACCCTTTTGACCTCCAGCTGCCGCGCTTAGAAAATTTTATCAACGCCTTTGGACGTAGTTTGAGTGCTGTCCTTCGCATGTACGCTTCTGGCCACCTGCGGTGTTACGTCCTGCTTGTATTGCAGGTGATTTGTGCCGCCTGCGGTCTTATCTCGCTGCCACCTCAGTGGAAGATTTTCCTGAGGTGTTAGGAGCATTCGCTTCAAAGGACGTTTTGGAATATACTGCAGCTGTGGGGGCCTTGACGCCCGTCAGGAGTCTAGTAGGGAGAAAGATCCCCTGTAAGCATTACCTTTTGTATGGTCGTGCAGGACCTCTCGAATCCTCCTTCCTGGTGCTTCTGTGTTCCTCTGTTAGCTGAGTTCGGGAATCATTGGAATCACGGCCTACTGTAAGGCAAGACAGTTGCTATTTTGGGATCACGGACTCCCCTTCTGAGTGTGAGGAGATATTCTTTTTTTTATTCAATAACATTTTTATATGTAGATATATACTATAATGAACTGTTGAGACGGTTGGGATTTGTTGCCACTTTTGGTTTGTTTTGCTGTTATTGTTAATTCTTGTAATGTTAACAGCCTCGTGGCTTTTATATTTGTGTATATATTAAGTTTAAATTATAAACATAGGTAGAAGATTAAGTGTGTTCTCCCTGTTACTCTTCGCCTTCCTTTACAACCTTTTTAGTTATAGGTATTGTATATTTCATTCATTTTGATCTGGCAAGTTATATTGTATGTTTTGACGTATTTGCATTCATGTGTTTCTCGCTATTATCTATTGTTTACGGCTTAGTTTTTAGTAGTTAGGAAACCCAAGGGATTATTTAAGGACTAGAGTTTGTCCTTGGCAGTCACAAGGTTGACTTTAATTATTTTTTGTTTTGTTAATAAATATTGTTGAGTTTTCCCGAGTGTTTTCGTCTCCATTGACCATCTTTTACAAGATACTTTGTAACAAAACTGAGTGTACATCCTTCAGTGCAGACAAACCTGCACCACTGCCCGACAAGGGTCGTAATAATTGGCGACCGGGACAGGATTGATGTACTCAGGGGTATCTGGTTATTTGGTCCGTGGAGCGACATTTGGGTGATCTCTTCAATATTTATTTTGTAGTATCGCCTTCCTCCCTGAGTTATTAATTTTTTGGAAAAAATGAAAGAGTTTAACTTTGACCTGGCTGAATTTTTGGGGTCTGCTGACTGCCTGAAGTACTTGCCTGTTCTAAATAAGAAGCAGTTAGTTGCTTGTACACAGTGGTTGGGTGTTCCGCTGAAGTCGGCGGGCACCAAGAAAGATATATTGGAGGCTGTGAAGGGTAAGATTGCTCAGGATTTAGCTGAGGCCGAACATTTGGTGAGTGAAAGTGAAGTAAATAGTGATGGTGAAGGTAGTATTAATGATGACTTGGAAGAGGATAGGTTGAGCGTGAGAGCTGGTTTGACTTTATTCAAGGATCCTCCTCATACAGGTATGATTTATGAAGGTCCCTCGAATATACCCAAGGCTAATGTTTTGCATAATCCCTTTTTGCCCCCCACCTCTTAATTCTTTGCCAGTCAAACCCCTGACTTCTGTTCATACTTTGGGTGAATCTAAAGAAGAGGCAGAATATAAATTAATTTATAGAAGAATTAAATAAAGAAAATACAATTTTAGGCGAACGAACGGGTGAGGCGTCACGAGTTAGAGATGGTGAAGTTGAATATAGAGATGGCTAGGTTACAGGGGGCCAAATTGGTCAGTTCCCCTAAAGGTATGTTTCAGGACCGGTTTAATTTAGGTGCGGCACTAAAGTTGGTGCCAGTCTTTGATGAGAACAATGTCCCTGAATTTTCCAAAGCCTTTGAGCGTGTTGCCACCCGGTTTTCTTGGCCCTCCGAAATGGGGACTGTCTTGATACAATGTAGGCTGGTAGGCAAGGCTATCCGGGGGTACAATGCCTTGGAGGAGGGAATTTCCAGGGACTATCATAAGGTCAAAGCACTGGTATTAAAAGCCTATGATTTGGTTCCCGGGGCCTATCGCCTAAAATTTAGAAATTATAATGAACATCCTTCACAGTCTTTTGTAAAATTCGCTCGGGTCAACGAGGGACAATTTGACGACTGGCTGAAGAGCCGACAAGTGGTGTCTTTTGCTGCGTTGCGAGAATTGTTGCTCCTTGAAGAATTCAAAAATGCATGTAGTAAGGAGTTGAGGGTCCATCTTGAGGAGGTCAAAGTTATGAAGTTGAGTAGTGCCTCTCAGTTGGCAGATGAATATGTGTTGACCCATCGCTCTGGCAATAGTAACTTTGGGTACAGAGTTTTAAATGATCCATCTTCCCGTGCCCACAGTAGTGGAATGAGTGGAGAATCACCTTCGATGACTCCTAATTTTCCTAAGAATTATAATGATAATTCCTTTTCAGATGGTAGGAATATTGGTAGAGTCTCAGGAGGGTCTCCTCCCCCTAGTGTCTTTGTTAACAGAAGTACATCTAATTAAGGCAATAATAAAAGGTATAATAATAATAATAATAATGGTAACAGAGGTACTGGACGTAGAGTAACCTTTTTTTGGTGTGACAAAGCAGGTTATTTCATTTCCAGAAGCAGTGCAATGCCCGTAGACGATATCTTGAGAGAAACGGCCAAAACTCATTTTCGGTAATTTCTGATAGGTCTAGTTCTTGTGATAATCTAGTGGAAAAATCTGTAGTTAGCAGTAAGGTAGATAATAGTAGTAGTGACACTTCTAATAAAAAAACAGTTGTGATTCAATTTTGACAAATATGTATGGCCTGGTAAAATTGTTCTTGGATCTAAGATTATCAAAGTAAAGTTCTTGAGGGACATTGGTTCAGCTCGGTCTCTTATGTTGAGGGATAACTTAAAAGGTTGTAAAGAGTATTCAGGGAATTATTTCGTTCTGGGAGGGTTCCCGAACACTGTTGTTTCTGTTTCGTTGGTGGTGTCAGGTTGTCTTTTCCTGGAAGTGATAAGGTTACCGAGTTGGCCGTTGTTGATTGTCTCCCCATTCATGGGATTGACAGTATTTCGGACAATGATATGGTCAATAGTGAGGGTCAGGAATTATTTCCCATATTGTCCATTGATGCGTGTCCCATAGCTGTAACAACCCGTGCCACAGCAAGAGCATCTGATCTAATTGATGTCAATGATTTAATGCTTAGTAGTTTAGAAGTCAATGTAGAAAGGCCCGGGTCAGTAGATAGTGGTAGTAGTATCATTATCAATGATTTGAAACCTGATTGGGACAGATTGGCTTTTATTGAAGCCCAGAAAAAAGAATTTGACTTTGAATTAGGAGACATTAATGATTTGACTAAACCTCGGTTTGGTATAACCATAGGTTTACTTTATAGGTTTATTCGACCTTCGACAGATGATCTGAGCAAGACTTCTCAGATTGCACAAATTGTGGTTCCTTCCCAGTTCCGTGAATCGGTAATGAATCTTGCTCATAACAATTTTAATTTCAGGCCATTTTGGGATATGGAAAACGTTCCAAAAATTAGCAAGGTATTTTTGGTGGCCTGGGATGAAATCTTCTGTGAAGCATTATGTAAAGGCATGTGAGGTATGTTAGGTTATGGGAAAACCAAATCAAATAACTTCCAAGGCTCCCTTACATCCTATCCCTGCTATTGGTGAACCATTCTCGGAATTGGTGATAGATGTCGTTGGTCCTTTACCTAAAACCAGGTCTGGTTTTGTTTATTTATTAACTATTATGGATAGAGCCTCTAGATTTCCCGAAACATTCCCTATGAGACGTATTACATCTAAAGATGTTTTTGAAAAATTAATGGATTTTTTTTCCAGTTATGGTCTCCCTCGTGTTATTCAGACAGATTGTAGTACAAATTTCACGAGTAAGGTATTTAGAGGTAAATGTGCTGAACTGGCCATTCAGCTCATTACCAGCGTACCTTATCACCCATAGAGTCAAGGGGTGGTGGAGAGGTTTCACCAGACCCTAAATCAATTTTGAAAAAACATTGTTACGAATAAGGTAGTGAGTGGAATAAAGCACTTCCCTTTGCCCTCTTTGCTCTTAGGAATCATCCAAATTCTTCCACTGGTGTAGCTCCCTTCGAATTGGTATTCGGTCATAAAGTTCGTGGTCCTCTAGAAATTTTTTGTGAAGTGCTACAGTCCGATCGAAGGGGAGAGGTTAAAGTTGGAGAATTTGTAGAGGATTTGAAAAAGAGGTTGTTCAGTGTTTGGAAATTTGCACGGGAAAATATGAGTTATTCGCAGGCTGTGATGAAGGATAATTTTGACGGAAAAGCTAAAGCTCCTTCTTTCAAACCTGGAGAATTGGTTTTGGTTTTAAGTATGGACTCGGACAATTTTCTTGAACCAAGGTATAAGGTTCCCTGGAAGGTACTGAGGAAGTTGTCCGGGGTCAATTACGAAAATAAAACTCCAGGCTGAAGTAGAAAGTGTAGAATTTATCATATAAACAGATTGAAGCCATATCATTGTAAAAGTTTCGATCCTTTAGCAATTGTGTATGAACCGATATCAGTAGTAGTAGATGTTCCTCTTGAAGAATCTGATGACTTAATGTATCAAGTCCCTTCTGATGCTTTGTTTGAAAATTTGCAAAATTTAGGAATCTTGCGGGAAGGTTTGGAACATTTGGATATTATTCAAAGAAAAGATGTACTTGATTTAATTTATCCCTTTACAGATTTATTTCAGGATTCTCCAGCTAGAACTAATCTTCTCCAGCATGATGTTGATGTGGGAAGTGGTCCTCTTGCTAAGCAAAGTCCTTATCGGCTGAATCCCGTGAAAAGGGATATAGTCAGTAAGGAGATTGAGTATATGTTGGAGGACGACCTCATTCAGCCTTCTGTTAGTCCCTGCAGTTCTCCTATAGTTCTTGTTAAAAAGTCCGATGGAAAGTTCCGTATGTGTGTAGACTACCGTATGGTTAACGCACACACTAAGAATGACTCTTTTCCTTTCCCTCGGATAGATGACTGTCTCGATCACATAGGGGCTGCTAAGTTTATTACAAAACTGGATTTATTGAAAGGGTATTGGCAGGTTCCCCTGTCTGACCGAGCAAGAAAGAGTTCTGCATTTGTAACTTCCTTCAGGCTTTAAGAGTGTAAGGTAATGCACTTTGGAATGAAAAATGCTGCGTGTACTTTCCAGAGGCTTATAAATAGGGTCATTTGTGGTTTAAAGGGAACAGAAATTTATTTTGATAACTTGGTTGTATATAGTGATGATTGGAGTACGCATATGGTGAGATTGCGTAAGGTATTTGAGTCTCTTAGGTCTGCTGGTTTTGTTATAAATTTAGCCAAGTGTGAATTTGGCAAGACTAAGGTTTGTTATTTGGGTCACGAGGTTGGTTTGGGTCAGGTGGCTCCGAAACAAGCTAACCTCGAGGCTTTTTGTAATTTGAAAAGCCCCAGTAAAGTCAGAGAGGTGAGAAGAGTTCTAGGTATGATTGGCTATTACCGAAGGTATGTTAGAAATTTCTCAGACCTTGCTCAACCTCTTACAAAACTCCTAGTAAAGTGTCAGAAATTCTTTTGGTCGCAGCAAT
>NC_090747.1:27730870-27743370 GCF_036898095.1 Palaemon carinicauda | reverse complement strand
AGCACCAAAGATATTACACACATCAAACAAATAAAAGATCAAGATGGTGTAGTACTTAGAAAGGAGGAAGACATTATAAAGAGATGGAAAGAGTTTTTTGAACAGCTGTTAAATGAAGAAAATTATAGATTATTAAGAGAGGATGGACAGGTGAATTTTGGCATGGTAATAAGTTTCTCTAGGCAAGAGGTAATAAATGCACTGAGGAAGATGAAGAACGGGAAGGCAACTGGACCAGACATGATTCTTGTGGAGGCATGGAAAGCATTAGGAGATGAAGGAGTGGATATACTGTACGATCTCATGATAAAGATTTTTGAGCAGAAAAAGATACCAAATGAGTGGTGTTATATCCCAATTGTACTTGGTGGAATACTGAAGAGATAATGCCGTTGTCCTTAAACCTTCTTTATTTCCTTTAGCCGAAGTTACAGTAATCCTTTTAATACAATATCTATATACAGACTCTTGATATAAGTATTTACATAACCAGAGGTAAATGTTAACTGCTCTTTGGTAAATGATCAACAACCCAATATACTAACATATTTATAAAACTGGTCTATTTTAAACAAGCACTTTGTTACATTACTAATAACAGCC
Organism: Palaemon carinicauda; assembly: GCF_036898095.1. NCBI lineage: Eukaryota > Metazoa > Arthropoda > Malacostraca > Decapoda > Palaemonidae > Palaemon > Palaemon carinicauda. The sequence goes on along the minus strand of NC_090747.1, from coordinate 27,742,767 downwards.
AGTTATACTCTCTTGTTCTATTATAAATAAATATATATGTAAGGTATATCATATTTCCGGGGGGCCTTTTTTTTTTTTTTTTTGTATCAGATAACAGAGGTATGTACATGTATTTACATTTTATCCAAAATCTGAATAGTGCTCTTAACAAAAAAAACTTTTTCCTCTATATACAAGCTTACTAAAGAATATTATATATTAATATTCAAAAGCAAAGTCTGGTACTCAAACAGGCATAACATAAGATACTTCACAAAGACATGCTATGACATTATTACATAATTTTGTACTGCACCAGACATCGGGCAAAACCAATTCTGAATAGCTAATGCAGGTATGATCTAAGCATTAAAAGTGTTACTACTACTTTCCCTGATTTTCAGTCTTGTTAATTAACATGATCTCTCCATCTTTGTATTTCACAAGATTATCCTCGTTACTTGCAAACTTAAATTTATTTTCCTGCATTATCATTTCAAGATCTTCATTCCATTTGCATTCTTTTGTTAGAACATCTGCAATCATGTCTTTCTTTCCATCCAGCCAACTGTAAGACTCAATACAGCCCTCAGTCAACATGTCTTTCATCTCCTGTATGCTGTTCCTGAGAAGCCTTTCCTCAACCTGCTTGGTACTCCCAGCAGATTCTAGCAGGGGTATTGAATCTGTGAACAATTTAATTGGAATTTTCTTTCCATACTGACCAAATAATAACTGTTCAATCTGACTCGCAAAAAACTGACTGTTATCAATAATCTTAGTCATACTTCTGGTTTCAGCCGCCTTTGCAGAATGACATACCTTCTGGATAGTCTTTGACTTCCAGTAAATAGGGACCACACGTCCATTTCTCTTACTTCCTAGTAAAATCAGATTGCCACTTATGCTTCTCTCATGTGTATTAAAGGAAGCATCTGTAAATCCATATATCTTCAAATATTCTTTTTTTGTCAACTCTTGTAAATTCTACTTTATTTGGCCTCTCATTTATCTTATCAATCACAAAATTTACCTTTTTAAGATCTTTCAATGTAGCACTACTATTTTTCTTGGACATCTGCAATGCTGTGATAGAAAGTTCAGGTCTTGCATTGGCTGCTAACCAGCTAAACTTTCCTACATACTTGCGAAATACTTTCAGTTCCTGACTAGTCAAAGGTTCACCAGCTTTTCCTTTCCTGATATCTTCCACTTTCTCAAGACTCCTCGCATAATCATCCATTGAGATTGTTATTCCAGTTTCTGTTTTGTTGATATCTATCCCTGTGAACCGAAATTTATTCTTTTCTATCTTTGAAACCTGTAATTTTTCTTTACACAAGTCTGTTACTTTCTTTACAAACTCTTTTGTACCAGCTATCGAAAAGTCATCTACATGAGTAAGTATCATACCAATCAGATTTCCTTCACTCTGCTGATAGTAGAATGCCTCATCTCCACTCACAGTCTTCAGACCTTCTTCCTTTAAAAATCTGCTGAACTTTCAGCCAAAATTTTCTACTGGCATCATCCAATCCATATAATGGGTTTCTGAGTTTCCAAATAATATTTTCTTTTTTCAAATCCTTTGGAGGTTCTACAAATACATTCCTGTTAAGTATGTTTGACTGCAAAAATGCTGCTTTGATGTCAATAGACTGAAGCTCAAAATTCTCATTTGCAGCCAAGGACAAGAAGACTTTCATGCTTTCACGCATAGCTGTTGGTGAATCAGCTTGGGGTTTTTCTTTCTCATGAAATCCCTTGGCGACAATTCTCCCTTTGTAATCAGTTTTTTGTCCGTCATGCTTCTCCTTTTTCGTGATCACCCATCTGCTGCCTATCTTTTCTTGCCCTACATCTTCCACCTCTTCAAAAGTGTCAAAATGTAACAAATTTTCATATTCTTTCTTCTTTGCTTCTAACACTTCTGGCATCTTGTGATATTTAACAGGTAATTCCACTACGTAACTTGTTATTTCCTCACAAAAACACTCTGTTTTTCTGAAGTCAACCAGAATGCTCCAATGAAATCCTTCTCAGTCTCTTCTTTATCATCTTGAGATCTTGTCTTCATTCTTAGATTACTGGCTGGAGGATCCACTGATATTTTCTCTTCTCCTGCCATTTTAGGAGTAGAGTCCACTACTTTTGCTTCGTTGCTTACTTCTCTTGAAATTTCCGTAGGAATATTTCTTTGAGAGCAAAGTTGTACTTTACAACTGGCTACTTTCTTTAAATCGCCATTCGCCCAGATGTAAACATCTCTTCCTGTGTGTGTGAAAACCTTTACTGGACCACACCAAGCTTTTTTCATTTTATCTTGGTAAAATACCATATCCCCCTCTTTGTAAATTATGTTATTAAATTTATTGTTTTGCTGTTGTGAAGCCCTTTTTAGCTTTGAAGAATATTCAGCTTCCCTGAAGTGCTTGGTGATCATGTGATGTCTCTCGATCATTAACTTCACATTCTCACTGTCAAACATTGACTCAGTGGCGACATTTCCTGTAGAAATTCCAGGTATTGTTACAGCCTTTCCTGTCACCAATTGCATAGGGTTATATCCTAAAATACTGGTGTTTGTATTATGAGTCCAAGCAGCCATCTCTACAGCTTTCTTTAAAGCAATTTTCTTATCTGCCTCTCGAGTTTTCTTCACTGTCATATCTGCAGAATAATGGTTACGTTCGTTTATTCCATTGCTCCAGGGTGAGTAATTTGGACCAAATTTTACTTCAAAACCTAGTTTTGAAGCAAACTCGTTAACTTCGTGGTTCTTAAACTCTGGTCCGTTATCTGCCCAGTATCCTTGAGAAGGGAACCCAAACCTCCAGTTCCATGCTGTGTTGAGAGATTCAACCACTGACTCGGCGGTTTTATCCTTCAAAACAGCTCCTTGAATAAATCTGGTGAAGGAACAGATCATCCATAATACATAAGTCTCTTCATATTGTTTTAAGTCCATGGTTACAATCTGATTAAAATCAGAAACTATTGGTAATGCAACTTTAGGAGTGCCCTGGGATCTCTTGCATTTTTTACATATATTGCAGTTCTCACACACTTCTTTTATTGTTTCTCGCATTTTCTCATTAAGTTTTCCTGCATTCCTATATGCATGAAGTAGTTGATTTTCATTCTTGTGGTTGGTTACTTCATGAATCTTTTTCACCTTCTCATAACTCTCTATATCTACTTCCTTCTTCAAGTAAAATACAGTGGCGTCTGTAGTCCAAAATGCTCTATCCTCATACAGCTGAAGAACCATATGACCTCCTGCAGTATACATACATTCGAACTCACGGGTTGTGTCGTCGTTGATTGTCACTTTATCTCTATGCATACTCAGATCCATTTTCCATTTTTTCATAGTATTTCTACCACACAACAATGGCACATTTTCAGCATCCAGCACAAAAGCTCCAAGCAAAATCCTTCTGAAAGTATCAGATTTTTCAGATTCCTTTATTGTTATTGGTATTTCTATAATTTCCTTACTTTCATATATTCTACTTGGACCAAATCTGAATTTTTGGAAACATCTCCTTTTATGCAAATTTTCTTTCTTAATACCATTCTTCTTCAGATATTTTTCTAGCCAACTTTTTCCAACTAAGCTACTTGGACAACCAGTATCCAAAATCAGAGCTCCTACTTCGGTAACTTCTTTAGCAAACATTACATCGCTGATATCTACATCAATGATCTCTGATACTTCTTCCATACTTACAAAATTCACATTCTTTCCTTTCTTCAACATATCTTCAATCTTTTCCAAGATTTTTGCTACATTTTCTTCGACCTTAATCACTCTTTCTGTCAAATTTTGCTGCTGTTTCCGATCATTTGACACAGACCTACTATTAGAAGATGATCTTCCAGTTGAAAATGGCCTACCATTGGAGTATTGTCTAAAACTGGACGACTGCCTCGAAGATGATCCTGGTCTTGATGGTGTCCGCGAGGGAGCTCTCCGATATGTTCCAGAGTGAGTCCTCCAAAATCCTGGATTAGAATCTGATCTACGAAATCTATGAAAATCAGGCCTTTGCTTAAAATTTTGCCATCTTTGCCATCTACTTCTATTTTCGCCATAGTGAACCGAAGACAAATTCTCAGATGATCCTGAAAATTTAGTTCTGATATTTCTGTTATTTTCGATTTTTAACTTTCTGTATTCGATCTTTAGAAGATTAAAAACTTCATTGTCTTCTCTTGGTCTCCTATCAGTTCCATCATGTGTCTCCATAGCATCCATCAGTCTTCTTTTCTCTTCTGCATTAATATTCCCCCGATTATATGCTTTTTCTACCATCATAACACCTAACAAGTAATACAAATGCACAGTAACTTCCTCTCTCATACAATCACAGATCAAGACTTCAAACTTGTCCCAGTAAGTTTCATTAGTATCCTTTTCCTTTACGGAAAATTCCAAGATTGACTTGAGAACATCAATACACTTCTCAGCTGTAGTTTTTGCATACTTTTGCTTAAGAATTTCCAAAACTGCTGCTACGTTTTTGTTTAAGAGCTTCAGATGTTTTATCCAATAGCACAGAAACAACATAATCTTTAACATTAGTATTTTTCTTCAGGCTCTCTACTAAATCAGTATACTTCGTAAAATCATCATCCTTGTTCGAGGTATTCCACGCTTCTACTTCTTGAAAAAAATTTTCAAAAGTTTGACCAACCCAGATTGGAGGAGGTTTCGCTTTAGTAATCTGTGTTGATCTTTTAGCTTCCAATCCTTTGGCAATTTCTTCACCAATAGTTTTTCCCATTGTAATGATTGCTGTTGAATCATAAGCACCTTCTTTCACCACACTTGTCGAAATATCTTTATGCATAATTTTGATATGCTGTTCCTTTTCCATCCTGTTCAGGAAATTCTTTTTACATATATCACATTTAATAGCTGTTTTTCTTGTGTCCATACGTGCCACATTTACAGAAAACATTCCATGTGCAGATAAAATATCTTCTATCCTATCTACTTCATCCTGGGTCCATTTTCTATTTGGGTCACAATCCTTTTCATCGTTTTTGTGACCAAGCAAAGGTCCTCCACAATTTTTACAATGATGAAAGACAAAACTACCATCGGTTTTCTGAATATGACCATATTTTTCAAGTTCACAAATCTCTTTGTTCAAGTCCATGCTTCCTCTGTACATAACATCCATTTTTATTTAATTTTTCTTAAACACCAGGGGAATTTTCAGGGTAACCTTCAGCTTAAATTTTCGAAATGTTTAAATTTGAAAAATATTAACCTAATTTATCTTTAGAAAATTATAAGAAAAATATACACGCATACTAGAGGTCTCGTAAATTTTATTGGGTGTAAAACTTCTCACTCAGAATTTTCTTTGAAGCGTCAACTTATGTCAACCAGCGTCAACTTTTCAATAGAAGTAGTAATACTGGTAATATAAGTAATACCTCTTGTTGTCTTCTTCCTACATGAGGAACCTTACACTCCGCATATCATCTTAGGGGGAGCTTTTTGGCGGGAAAAGTTAAAGTTCCTTTGTTCTTCTAAACATAGCTGATGGTTGACCCCTCCACCCCCTGGTAAGGGTGTTTTACTCCATGTTTTCTGGCATTTTAGACTTTACAAAAATTTTCACAAAACTTTCGGAACTTGTTAATCACAAAAAAACACTTGTTAATCTCGATGTCCAGGTCCGAGATTCGATGACGTCTCTGCTACCATTTGTTATATCCCAATTGTACTTGGTGGAATACTGAAGAGATAATGCCGTTGTCCTTAAACCTTCTTTATTTCCTTTAGCCGAAGTCACAGTAATCCTTTTAATACAATATCTATATACAGACTCTTGATATAAGTATTTACATAACCAGAGGTAAATGTTAACTGCTCTTTGGTAAATGATCAACAACCCAATATACTAACATATTTATAAAACTGGTCTATTTTAAACAAGCACTTTGTTACATTACTAATAACAGCCAGTTATACTCTCTTGTTCTATTATAAATAAATATATATGTAAGGTATATCAAGTGGCGTGGGAGTATATTGATTCCAATATTCAAAGGGAAAGGTGATGTCCAAGAGTGTGGGAATTACAGAGGTATTGAATTGATGTCCCACACTTTGAAGATACTGGAAAGGATGATAGATACCAGACTAAGAGAAGAATTAGAAATAGGTAAAAAGCAGATGGGATTCATGAAGGGGAGGGGAGCAACAGATGGTGTATTTTGTCTGAGGCAACTAATGGAGAAATTCCGGGAAAAGCAAAGAGACCTGCATGTGGTATTCATTGACCTTGAAAAGGCTTATGACCGAGTCCCAAGACAAGAGGTATGGAGGAGTCTGAGGGAGAGGAGGGTGCCAGAGAAGTCCGTTCGACTGATACAAGAGATGTACCTTACTTTACTAGAGTGAGGAGCAGTGCTGTAGAGGCAGAGGATTTTGAGGTGAGAGTAGGATTACACCAAGGGTCGGCCCTGAGCCCATTTATCCTTAACATAGTGATGGACGTTTTAATAGAAGAGGTAAGGGAGGCAGTTCCATGGAACATATTGTATGCAGATGATATTGTTCTGTGCGCAGAAAGCAGGGAAGATCTGGAAATTAAATTGGAGAGATGGAGGCAAGTACTGGAGGACAGAGGAATGAGAATAAGTAGATCTAAGACAGAATATATGTGTACCACCAGTGAGAGGGATGATAGAGAAAGAATTCATCTTAGGGGAGAACAGATAAAGAGAGTTGATAAGTTTAAGTATTTGGGATCCTTTGTTAACGCTGGAGGAGGTATGGAAGATGAAGTTAAACATCGGGTACAGGCAGGCTGGAACAACTGGAGAGCAGCCTCGGGAGTTCTTTGGGACAAAAGAACACCATTGAGATTAAAAGGAAAATTTCAAAAGACAGTGGTAAGAACAGCAATGCTATATGGAACGAAAACAGCAGGCATAAGGAAGACAGAGGAGAAGAAGATGGATGTGGCAGAAATGAGAATGCTTAGATGGATATCTGGGGAGACGAGAGAGGATCGGATAAAAAAATGACTACATAAGGGGGTCGACAAAGGTGGTGAAAATATCAAAGAAAGTACAGGAAGGGAGGCTGAGATGGTATGGACAGGTGAGGAGAGATAAGGACCACGTTAGGAGACATATCATGGAGATGGAGGTTCAAGGAAGAAGAAGAAGAAGAGGGAGACCAAGAAAGAGATGGAGGGACTGTGTGAGAGGAGACTTACAGGAGATGGGAATTGATGAGACAGAAGCGCAGAATAGAAAACGATGGAAACGGCTCATCCGCAACGGCGACCTCATATAAAAATTGGAACCAGCAGGGAAGAAGAAGAATATATATATATATATATATATAGCTATATATATATATATATATATATATTTATATATATATATATATATATATTTGTATATACATGTATGTATACTTATATATATATATATATATATATATACATATAATATGTATATATATACATATATATATATTATATATATATATATTTGTATATACATGTATGTATACTTATATATATATATATATATATATATTTATATATATACATATAATATGTATATATATACGTATATATATATATATATATATATATATGTATATACATGTATGTATATATATATATATATAATATATACATGTGTGTGTGCGTGTGTGTGTGGGTGTGTGTGTGTGTGTGTGTATTTTATTGTTTGTATGTGTGTGTATACGTAGACAACCACAACGTAACCTAAACGAAGTAAGATTTTGTTGTAGAGCTTCTCAGTCTTTTTATTTCCTTTTCCACATTCCATTTCTGTTGATACAAATTATAATATACCCTAATCTAATAGCGTATACTTTTATTGTGTATTTGCAGAGTAATATCATGGACCATATTTTTGTTCCTCTTTTTTTTTTTGGGGGGGGGGGGGAGGCGATGCGTTAGTTTATGTTGATGACAATAATGAGATATTCTACATTAAAAATCAAGATGAAATTACTTTTGATGCATCTCTGTTGCGGAATGAGACATTTCCCAAACAGTTTGACTCTCAGAAATAATTCCTCTTAATGCAAAGAGATAAAATATTCTATAAAACTTTTGATGTATATTTATGATGATGAAGTAGAAAAAAAGATGTGATTAAATCATTAAAAATTTAAAGTTCTCAATAATAAAACTTCAAAAATATTCCTCCAAAATCTTTTAGTAATTCTCCTTTGCCCTGCCTGGTTTAAATGTTTACCCTCTGGAATATACATAATGAAGATACAGTAAAAGCAATAGTGATTTTCTTTACCCTTCATGACTAATGTCTTTCTTTTTACTTCATACTTTGATCCAGATTCAACAATTTAGTACGGCCTTTTTTCTTGTTCTTACCATCGACCTCTCAAGTCACTATATCTTTCCTATTCTTCCAGGATTTAGGTTTCTCCTTTTGTTTGTGTTTAACAAATTTTATACAATGATATCAAATAACAAAATATTATTTTATTTTCTTATAATTCATCACACCATCTCTATTAAACGAAATTCTTCTTATCAGTAAAGGAAAATAGAGGATTTCTTGAATTATTATATGTTTATAATTTAAGTTCTTCATCCTTAATGTAGGAGAGGAGAGAGAGAGAGAGAGGAGAGAGAGAGAGAGAGAGAGAGAGAGAGAGAGAAGTTGTTCGGGGCATTCCCGCTTGAACTGCTATATGTTGGTGTGTTTATTAATGTTAAAAAGAAAGAAAAAAAAGAACCTGAGATACGAGAGTTGAGAATTTGTATTTTAAAAGTATAAGATTCGCTTCATATAGGCCCAGAGACCTCGGTTGACAAGGGAATAGCATTGGTTTGATTAATATGAAGAGGAAGGCTTCCCTTTATTGGAAGTAAGAAGCAGAAAGGATTACTAGAAACTCTTTTTAATGCGGAACATTTTGTTTATACAATGGACAATAGCGCGTTGATGAGTGGCAATCGAACAAAACATCCTTCCGAAAGCCATCATATTAAATATGCCCAATAAACCAAGTATATTACATCAGACAATGCGCAAATTAACTGAAATTTCCCGTACGAGATCGTGTCGAATACAGAATACTAATCAGCACTTGTATCTTAAAACATGTCAATTTTATCGTTCCATGATACCCGATAACATTCTGAAATGTAATTCCCTTTAGTCAGTTTGCGAGTAATTCATAATGGGAGGAAGTGAATCTGCCAAATATGAAAATATCACAAAAATGAGGAGTCCAAGCATCTATAAATTGAATTTCCGAAATGTAATATCAAAGTAAAAAATTTTTGATGTAAACTTATTAATAATATATACTGGATAAAATATTACGGAGTAAAAAGTTGAAAATATCGAATGCAATATCCGTTCAAACCAACTTCATCGTCAAGGAGAAGTCAGTCACTGAACATCCTTTCAGTGATGAAATTGTGCTGGAAAGAGATCCTGACAGGAGCCAGAGATTTCAAAACAAGTTTGTGTTTTTTTTTTTAAAGAGAACAGACCATTAGGTTTTAAATAATGAAAAAAGTGATGCAAATGTGTTTATGTTGGACATATTTATAAAGTGTCTATTTATTTATCAGATCTATTTAACGTTGTTACTAATCTTGAAATATTTCATACGAATTTATTACTGACTTCTCTAAAATAGTTCAATTATTTCCTTAATTATTTTCTTCACTGCGCTACTTACTTTATCGAAGCCCCAGGGCTTGTATCATCCTAGTTTTCCAACTATGGTTGTATCCTAGCAAGAAATAATAATAATAATAATAATAATAATGATAATAATAATAATAATAATAATAATAATAATAACAATAATAATAATAATAATAAAAATATATTATTTTAGAGTGATGAAGGATAAACTATATCGTTCCACAATCTGGTTGATGTTTGCAGTCTAAAGAAATTTTTTATTTTATTGAAGGGTTATCTGAAATATTTAAAACTGAATATTACCAATCGGATTTTAGGGTGAATCTATTATTTTTTTATTTATTTATTTATTTATTTTTTTTAGGTTTGTCGTATCTTGACAGAAATATGAAGTACCACTGATCACAGCGTGAGATCTCCTTACTTTCTAATGCAAAGCAACATCTCTACAGTTCCTAATTACACATCTTTTTCAGTGAAAAATTAACCCGAAAGACTCTATTGGTGGTTAACGGAGTGCTAATTCAGCGTCTTTTTTCAATTTTGGTATTTACAAAAGCAACGGTAATTCTCAAATGCGGCGTGCCCTCGTAGCGGAAGTATCCATAATAACTAAGGAAATTGTTAAATTTTATATATATATGTATATATATATATATATATATATATATTAATATATGTATATATATTATATATATATATAAATATATATATATATATATATGTATATATGTGTGTATATATAAATATATATATGTATATATATATATATATATATATAAATATATATATATATATATATCTATATATATATGTTTATATATATTATATATAGATATATATATATATATATATATATAGATATATATATATATATATATATATTTATATATATTATATGTACATATATATATATATATATATATGTACAATATATATATATATATATATATGTCTTACTTATAACTGTAATCGAACAGTTTAACAGGTTTTTTCAAAAAGGCCCATAAAAGAAACACAGGAAATATGAATAAATCACACTATATTTCGGTCAATAAACATCGACCCTCTTCAGGATGTAAAGTAAAAATGAGGGATACAGTGGAGAGTGACGGTTTATATATGCAAGCAAAAGGGTGTGTTCAATTGTTCTATAGTTGTTATAATTGCTGGAAGGATTAGCCAAATTTAAATACATCAGGTGCGTCTTCTTATTGTTGAGCCGCTTGGAGGAAGTCTTGACCTCTGATGCATGTCTGGTGGTCGGTCTCCGTGGATTATCTTCTTAATGATAGGGTTGAGAAGAGTATTGTCCACAGTGTCAGCTTTTCATTGGCCCCCAGATAGGTTCATTGTGTTTGATTGATTTATGATGGCTGATTCCAGGATTTTCCTTCTGTACGGACAGGTCCTCTTAAAAATCAAGACGACTCACTCCAGTTAATCTGGTGCACTAAATCCCTAAGGTGGACGAAAATCCCCGAGTTTTCATAGCCATATCTAACAGATCTTTTGTGTTCGGATAATCTTTGAGATAGCGAACGGCCCGTTTGCCCAACGTACACTTTTTCACAATCCCCACATGGTATTTTATAACGCCGGATTCTACATCTCTTTTATTTTGATAAACATTAATAAGGCGCTTCCTATGGTCTTTGGCTATGAAAAAACAAAGGGTTCTCAGTTTTTATATGATTTGTTATATTTTTAATACCTTCTGTATATGGGAGTTTTATCTTATTTTAAAATCTCTTTGGTTAGTAACATCATGATCTTTATAATATATCGTGTTGGCTTTGTTGATGGCCTTTTCTATGACATATGTCGGGTAGAATAGCTGGGCGAGTTGTTTACGAATGATTTCAAATTCTTTATTTAGGTAGGCTGGGGAACAGATTCTCAAACCTCTAAGAAATAGATTGCAAGCTACTCCATTTTTTACAGAAATGTCTTGATATATGAAATGAAATTTTCCCCTTTGAAGATGGAAAACTTCTACTCGTATATGAGGAAGATGTGAAATAATTATGTTTGAAATATTAATTTCTGACGCCTTTGAAGTTATCAAGAACACGTCGATAACTTCATTTCATGAAGACTTCTCTTACTTCAATACGAGAATGCTATAACTCGAAAACACCCCCATAGTTACCCGTCGAAAACAGAAATCTAGCAACGAAAAATAATTAGATTATTTACCCTGAAAAATAAATTCTTCT
>NC_090747.1:27713370-27723370 GCF_036898095.1 Palaemon carinicauda | reverse complement strand
ATTATCTATATATATATATATATGTATATATTTATATATATATATATATATATATAAATATATATATATATATATATATAAATATATATATATATATATATATATATAAATATGTATTTATATTTATAGATATTTATATATATATATATATATATATATATATTATAACGACCGTAATTTCAAGGGTTCTTGTCTCTAATCAGAATCTGCGGTCAGTAAAAATGTAACACAGCAACTTGGGAACAAAAGAACAAACACCTCAACAAAAGTTACAATGTTTATTTAAACACAAAAATAAGTAATGGTTGGTTAACGATAATAAGCAAAATAAATTATTATACAAATTAGGGGATAAACCAACCTTAAGATCTTTAAAAGATCACCTACAACTAAGTTAAACCCAAGGTTAAGAAATAGGAAAATTTTAAATGCAACATTTCATACAGCTACCTTTCAAATTACTGGGCAGAAAATTTAACCCAATAAACTAAGATAGGTAGAAAGAAGAAAGAGAAAACAAATAAGAAACTTAATATTATTCCTACCTAACACACACAAACTAACTTAAACGTTAAACTTAACTTAATAAACAATAAATTACAAAAACAAAATAATCTTACATATTTACACAAAGAGAATCATCACAAAAAGCTTCAGTAGATTGTCCCATCAGGCCATACAAGGTCCAGAAGACCGTACTGCAAACAAGGTCGTGCACATGTACAATAACTCTGCGATCCACGATCGTCGTAAATAATAATAAAAATATCTCATACCTGTAGTATGCCGCCCTACTTATCACCATGAGTTCCAAGAACTCACTGACGATGATGAGTAGGTCAACTGGATCAAGCTGCAATGCCTTCAGGCAATCCAAAATGCCACAGGAACACTAAGGGTGGTAGCCTCCGAGAATCCAGGACGTCAACGGATCTTGCACGCCGCAAACCGCACCGTTCTCCCTAGATACGGGCCAACGCGTTCGAAAATCCTCCGACGAACGAGGGAAGGGACGTGTCTGATGAATGCCGCGGGTGACAAACACCAGCGACCACACACAAAGTAGCGAAGGACGTGATTCAAAAACTCCAAAAGTGACCAAAAGGAAGTGGCAAAGCGTCAGGCTATGAGGAGGAACTCGAACTCACCCTGTCACTTATCACCACCATTCGATCAAACCTTACAGTCGAGTCAACACAGCTCATAGGGAGAAAAACAGCGATCGTTAATGAGGCACTTCAGTAGTTCACTATTACCGGGGGAGAAGGTGGTAAACAAAGCAAAACTGTGAAGTCATATGACTCTCTTACAGAGTTCATGAAACTAAGAATGACGCTAGCTTATTAATAAACTGAAAGCTAAAACAAGATCAAAAGGTTGGACAAGTATTAACAACTTACAATTAGATTATAATAAATTTACTTCAATCTAATGATATATATATATATATATATATATATATATATATATATTTAAAAGCTGAATATAAAGATGACTGGTGAGATTGTGCCAACCGTGTGTCACACAATTGTACATAATTATTTTGTATATATTATGCTTGTATCTGCGCTCTTCCCTCGCACTAAAAAGAACCTGAATGATCATGTCTCCGGTTTTGCTCTGTAACATTGTCTGTCTCTCGAACATGTTATGTCCTGTTGCCTTGAGGTTTTGTATATAAAGGAGAGTGTTCCTTAATAAACAACTCAGTTGATTGCATCCTGCCTTTGAGTTCACAACCTTCTCCCTCCTTCGTCACATTGGTGACCCCGGAGTGACTTGCTCCTCCCGCCTCCCTCCCCCCCCTCCCCCCCTCCACCTCTCACCATTACTATGACGCCGTCAACGCATACCTTCTGCAGCAGTACGCGCCGTTGCCAGCCGCCTGTATAGCAACGCCTTTTCAGCTCTCTCAACAACCGTTGGGGGAACAAAGGGCTTCGCTCACCCTCGGGAAAATGACCAGTACTACTCGCCTGCAACCTGCAGCACACGGCTCTCCTCGTAGGGTGACCCTACTTCGTGCCCTTATGGACAGCCACTTCATGACCTTCAAAACCTCCATCAACACCTCCACTCGTGACGAAGAGGACACCTATTCAACTTCAACCGAAGCTGACGTGAATGCTGTAGGACATACACGCCTATGAATGCCGTAGGACATACACTCCTATGAATGCCGTAGGACACACTCGCCTATGAATGCCGTAGGACACGCCTATGAATGCCGTAGGACACACACGCCTATGAATGCCTTAGGACACACTCGCCTCCCCCTGTGACGAGCCGGAGCGGCAACACAGCCACCCATCATCCACCACTCGCTCGCACCCCAACCATAGACTTCTAAAGCCATTCACTGCCGCTAATCGGCGCAGTTTTTACTACTACCTCTCCAGATTCAAGGCACCTATTTAACATGTTCAGTATGTCATTTTTAGAGGGGTATCCATGTACCAACCGTGTGTCACACAATTGTACATAATTATTTTGTATATATTATGCTTGTATCTGCGCTCTCCCCTCGCACTAAAAAGAACCTGAATGATTATGTCTCTGGTTTTGCTCTGTAACATTGTCTGTCTCTCGAACATGTTATGTCCTGTTGCCTTGAGGTTTTGTATATAAAGGAGAGTGTTCCTTAATAAACAACTCAGTTGATTGCAGCCTGCCTTTGAGTTCACAGCCTTCTCCCTCCTTCGTCACAAGATACAACCGAGGCCCTTTGCGTCAATCGGTATAACAGGAGATGATATATATATATATATATATATATATATATATATATATATATATATATATATATCACCATCACCATCATTATTATCATTATCATCATCAAATCCTCTTATGCATGTCGATGCAAATGTCCTCGATTATATTTCGCTAGTCGTCTCTATCTTGAGCTTTTAATTCAATACTTCTTGATTCATCATCTCCCACCTCACGTTTCAAAATCCCCCAGTCAATTAGGTCTGGGTCTTCCAACTCATTTAGTACCTGTTGAAAGTTTGGTGAACTAATCCCTATTGGGAAGTGCGAGGAGCATCCCCAAACAATATCAATCTACCCGTCACCAAGTCTAATCCACATATGGCATTTGAGTGAACTCTTAGATTTTCATCCTTATTCCTGTCCTGCCATTTAACTCACAATATTCTTTTGAAGACTTTGTTTTCAATTCTGCAAAATCAGTTGGATATTGTTTCATTGTTTTACCACGACTCATGTCCATACAGTTACAGCGATATCACTAAACTTATATTTAGACTGATTTTTATATGTCATTTCAGGCGATTTTTTAAGAACAAAATTACTTAACACAGCCCATATCTGATTTGTTTTTTTAGTCTTTCACTAAAATCAAATAACAAATATTCTCTATTAGAGATCCCTCTTTATTAAATAATTCAACAATTCTACCTCATTAAACTTCTCCCTCCTAAGTTATTTAATCTTCTATTGCATATTCCGTTCTCATCATCTCTTCTTTCTTCTATTTATCTTGAGTCCAACTTTATGTGATATTTCATTATTAGATTAAAGTAAATTCGTTATAATTTAATTATAAGGTGTTGATACTTGTCCAATCTTTTGATCTTGTTTTAGTTTTAAGTTTATCAATAAGCTAGCGTCATTTTTCGTATATTTAAGCTTTTTCTTAGTTTGATGAACTCTGTAAGGGAGTCATATGACTTCGCAGTTTTGCTTTGTCTACCACCTTCTCCCCCGGTATTAGTGAACCACTGAAGTGACCTATTTACGATCGTTGTTTTTCTCTCCTAAGAGCTGTGTTGACTCGAGTGGAAGGTTTGATCGAAGGTAGTTGATACGTGGCAGAGTTAGTTCGAGTTCCTCCTCACAGCCTGACGCTTTGCCATTTAACTTTTGGTCACTTATGGAGTTTTGGGATCACGGTTTATTTATTCCTTCGCTGCCTTGTGTGTGGTCGCTGGTGTTTGTCACCCGCGACATTCATCAGTGCAGTTTGTGGCGTGTAAGATCCGTTGACGTCCCGGATTCTCCCGTGGTATTTTGGATTGCCTGAAGGCATTGCAGCTTGACCCAGTGGACCTGCTTATCATCGTCAGTGAGTTCTTAGAACTCGTGGAGACAAGTAGGGCGGCTTTCTACAGGTATGAGATATCTTAATAACTATTTAAGACGATTGTGGATCGCTGAGTACCTGTAGATGTGCACGCTCCTGTTTGCAGTACGTTCCTCTGGACCTTGTATGGCCTGATGAGACAATCCACTAAGCCTCTTGTGGTTATTCCTTTACATTAATTTGTAAGATTTTTATTTCTTTTTTTGTAATTCATTGTTTATTAACTTTTTAAGTGTAGTATTTAAGTTAGTTTGTCTGTGTTAGGTAGGGATAATATTAAGTTTCCCATTTACTTTCTTTCTTCCTTCTACTTATCTTAGTTTATTGGGTTATATTTTTCTGGCCAGTAATTTGAAAGGTAGCTGTCTGAAATGTCGCAATTAAAATTTTCCTATTTCTTAGCCTAGTGTTTAATTTAGTTGTAGGTGATTTTTAAATATCTTAAGGTTGGTTTTCCCTTGATTTATACATTCATTTATTTTGGTTATTATTGTTACCAACCATTACCTTTTATTTTTTGTGTGTAAATAAATATTGTATCTTTAGTTGAGGTGTTTGTTCTTTTGTTCTTAAGTTGCTGTGTTATACTTTTACTGACCGCAAATTCTGAGTAGAGACAAGAACCCTTGAAATTACGGCCCTAAATAAGGTCGTAACATTCATGCATTCTGGAAACCCAGATTTGCAAGTCCTGTGATGTTCTGCTAATAAGGATAGCGACATCATCATACTGTATGTTACTTAATTTCCTGTTACCAATCCAGTCCAGTCATTCTCCAATATCTCCAAGTGGTTTACGCATCACAAAATCCAAGAAGAGTACAAAAAAGCATAGGTAACAACACATTCCCTTGAAATAGTTCACTGTTCACTGGAGTTCATTTGATAGAACTCCACTAACATTAACTTTGCACTTGCTCTGCTCATGGACCGAGCAAAAGTTAATTAATTAAAAGGAACTCCATAATAACGCAGGATTCTCCACAAAATTGTCCCGTGCACACCA
This sequence comes from Palaemon carinicauda, assembly GCF_036898095.1. NCBI lineage: Eukaryota > Metazoa > Arthropoda > Malacostraca > Decapoda > Palaemonidae > Palaemon > Palaemon carinicauda. The sequence continues at coordinate 27,718,256 of NC_090747.1, read as the reverse complement.
TCAAAGGCTTTTTTATAGTCCGCAAAAGACATTAAAAGTTGAATTCTTTATTCTACACATTGCTCTACCACATGTCTATAAAATGAAAATTTGTCAATACAAATTCTACCTTTCTTAAATCCTGCTTGTTCTTTTTCTGTAGTCTCTTTAAAATGAGCGTAGTATATATTTTTATGACCACTGACGTACGTGTGATTCCTCTAATTCAGGGGTTCCCAACCGGTGGGTCGCGGGGGGGGGGGGGGGGTGTCGCATAGCCTTGTTTGAAGTAGCTTTGGATAACATTAATTTTATTTCATCAGTTACATTTTTCATGCTCTTACATTTATTTTGTTTCGGTGCAAAGCAAAACGTTTGCTACGTGTGATACCTTGCTGCATTCTCATATGTATATTTTTGTGTGGGTATTATATTTTAGGTTAAGTTATTTTTAAGGAAAGCCCGAACCACGTGGGAGGTGGAGAGTACTGAGGAATTTAGGGTACACCTATAGGAAAAGATTAACATGTCAACACCTGGGCAGAGGTGAGGTGTAAGGGCAGAGTAGAAGGAGGATGAAGACCTGGAACACCTGACAGCACCTGGGAGCAGCAGAAAGGATGAAGACGAGGAACACCTGGAGTAAAAAAGGGATTTTGACGAAGGAAAAATCTATTTCTGGGGAGAGACTTGTGTTCGCCGGTGAAAAGGTCCTTCTTTTCACTTTTCTGATATAAATATATTCCTAATATACCAGAGAAAGTTAAAGTATTGGTATGCAGAGGTTACTACCTTCGCGCGAGTACCCTAAGGGCGTCGTGTATAAAGAAAGGGCATGTGAAAGCCACTATTCACATGTCGTCTTCCAAGAATATTCCTTCGTCAATATACACAAGAGGGTTGTGCCGTAATAGCGGTCTCCATCGCAAACTTGATTATTCTGACAGTTTTAGTTTTCTCTTTGATTTGTAAGTGGCTACGATTTACTATATATTTGATGCCTATCTTTATGGAAGTTATTGTTATTTTAGTTCTTGTATGATTTTCTGTATTTTTGTTAGACAAAATTCATAAAAAGAAGTTATTCCTGCAAAACCTTCGAATAACAATCTTATAATGTAGAGCAGTTAGCAAAAGTAAGAGCAATCTTGAAAACATCGCTATGTTTGAAAAACTTTGTGGAGTGATGGATGAGTTTCACATCCAACTGGATCAGTTCCTCAAGGATAAGATTACCGAACACCTTCAGTCTCTAGAAAAGGAAGTTAAGCGTTACTTCCCTGAGCTTTCACAGGAACAGGAGGCCCTGGTAAGGATCCCATTTTGTACTGAACTTGATGTATCCAGCATCCCAGATGAAATCCAAGATGAATATCTGGATCTAAGGAACGACTCTTCAGCTCGCGATCTCTTTAAGGTGAAATCCGTGACTCAGTTCTGGTGCGGTATGTATCAGTCATACTCCAAAATCAGCATGATAGCTTTACGTGTCATTGTTCCATTTGCTTCCACCTACTTGTGTGAAGCAGGATTTTCCACTCGTGTCAATATGAAAACAAAGAATAGGAACAGATTCGATGTTGGAGATGACATGAGACTGGCTCTAACAAACGTTCGGCCACGAATTTCAAAGCTTGCTGCTGAAATGCAACATCAGGCATCCCACTAGCTGGGTTGGATAGCTGTTCAAACCTATGTTAATATTATTTTAAGAAATATATGTTCTCTTTGTGAATTCAGGTTGGACCAATGTGATTTAATTTGCTAATAAATAATTACGGGAATTTTAAATGTTTTCTTAGATATTTCTTTTCCTCTCCTTAACTTAATAGAAAATAAAAGGAAAATTAAGCTGATGATAGTAAGCCCTAAGTAGGGGGTCGCATGGGTTTCAGATTTTTAGCAAAGGGGTCGCGAGTGCAAAAAGGTTGGGAATCCCAGCTCTAATTAATGCAGTCAGTAAGGTAGCCTTTTTAGCAATTTTCACTAACACTCCAAACTCCCATTTATCAGGTTTTGCCTCTACATGCAATATTCTACAAAATAATCTTGTAAATAATTTAGGAGTCATCTCGGCAGTTATTCCGTTGTATCCAGAGGGTTTTAATGATAAAATTGAAACTTATAATGACCAGTTTCATAAACAGATTTGCATTGCTATAATATTCAGTAACAAAACAAATATCCTCTGTAAATTTTACGTTTATTGTTATGATGAAAAAGAGTAAATAATATATATATATATATATATATATATATATATATATATATATATATATATATATATATATACATATATATATATATATATATATATATATATATATATATATATATATATATATATATATATTTATATATATGTGTGTATATATATATATATATATATATATATATATATATATATATATATATATATATATATATATATATATATATATATATATATATATATATATATATATTCATTATTTTTTGTTTTCAATGTATGATGCTGGAGAAGGCTATTCAGAAATTAAATTCGTTTAGTTAAAAAATAAACGAAAATTTAAAAAAAATATGACACCACGCATTTTCTTATTTTTTCCATTTCATTCTTTTTGTGATGCTATATGCCTATAATTTTATATTGTTAGTTATTGAGCATAATTAAATTTTATTGTATCTCCGAGTAATAGATATATCCGATGTATAGACTTATAAACTTGTCAATTTGTCAAATAGAGAATCTAATATTTATCTATTATTCCTCACATCTGACAATCTATCTATATATGTATTTTTTTATTTATTTAGGCTCATTTTCAAAGATGCATTACATCCCTTTGAGCAGCAATAGTCTCTGTCCTGTGAGAACTGTGTTTGCAAGAATATGCAAATGCTAATACGGTCTCTCAGAAAAGCAATGTTGTCATAGTACGCAAAGCGTTGAATATGCTAGCTACTAATGAACTCTTAAAATATAAACCAAAATTATTATATCTTTTTAAATTTTCTTTGGCATAGATACAAAGACTCCAAAAGCAATTAATTTTGTACGGCATAGCATGCAACTGGGAAGATTCAGATCTCTTCTAACCAGCCAAATATGCGTTTAATGGAGGCTTTAGTCGGAAATCTTCTGCATGAAAGAATAACCAAGAGCATTTTCGTGTCATTTGTTCCCTTTTTCACCGCTGTTTGTACATGATTAAAAGTTAGGGATTCTAGATTTACGTCATCAATGGCCACTCTATTTGAGAAGAAACAAAATCCAAGTACTTTAGGCATACAAAATAAAAATAATGTAAATTTGAGAGAGAGAGAGAGAGAGAGAGAGAGAGAGAGAGAGAGAGAGAGAGAGAGAGGAGAGAGAGAGAGAGAGAGAGAGAGAGAGAGAGAGAGAGACGCATCCTTTGTAAAAAATTAAAAAAACATTATTATTATTATTTGTATAATAGGATTTTGGCTACTCTGAACTTAATGAGGAACGATGTTGTTGCGTGAGTCAAACAGTTAATATTCATTCATATCTTATAAGCTGCTATGGGCACTTATTTTGCAAATTATATAAAAATTGCAATTTTCTTCATAGTTTAATCTCTTCCAGTAGATTTGAACCTATAAAAACCTCAATTGGCTTTTATTACTTTTCTGTGCCTCCTACGCACAATTTGATTATTTTATCTATTTTGATTAATATATATTGTTCATAAGCGTTAGTCCGTTCGTTTAAGAATGCCTTGCCCTATGCTAGACACAGCCTCTTGCGTTGGCAGCCCGTAATTATCATAGGCGCCCTACTTCCCCATTTCCTTTTTGCTAAGTTACACCATTGCTTTTGAGAACTTGTTTTCCTCTCTTTTTTTCTGGTGCTATATTTCTCTTTTCTATTTGCGTTGCCTGTCACAGTTTCCTTTTAGGACACAATCGTGAAAAATATTGTGTCATCGTTTCACGATAGCCTTTTTTCATCGTATTCCTGCGAGTGAAACGATGACTGACTTCTTTTATTCCACGTTCGGTTTTGATCGTTGTTCAAAAGGAGAAACACTTTCGTCAGATTTTCCAAAACAGCAAACACTAATTCATGTCTTCGCTCTTATCCTGGATGGTCTCTATGTTGCAAAAGAACATGATTTTCCTTTTAGTCGAAGCTCCCTGGAGTATTCCATTTGGAGCGAAAGTATGAAATCATCCCTCAGGACCAGAGAAGCTTCATCACAGATTATTACAAGTTAATGGATGAAACTTTCTTAATCATTTTTAAATGAAGTAAACTTCAGATATGCAGTTTTATTGGTATAAACAGCTAAATGAATCGTTAAAAAGGTTATTATTTCTGTGAGTTTGTATAATACACAATATTTTAAATCTGTTCACGTTTCTGAGTATTTCTAGAATATCATTTAGAAAACTGTCGATGCTTGATGGAAAAAGATTTTTTATTCCGAAATAAAGATAATTATAACTAATATCAATATTAGGATTATCAATGCCACCATTATTTTTATCATTATCATCATTGTTATGATTATTATCACTATCATCGTGGTAAATAATATTATTATAATTACAGGAAATCATAATGAAACAAAATTAATGAAGTTCTGAAGAAATTATTACTTTGGTGTTAGGAAATTATATCTAATAAGATACATCTGAATATTCATTGGAATTATACCAAAGACCGTTATCTTGGGTTAAAGTAAACACACCCCCTCAAATGGCTATCGGGGTTAAATGCTGTTCAAAATTACCTTAGAGAACGCATCACCCTGAATGATATTTACATTAGATAAGAGGGATACATTTGCTTATAATTTACGCTTAGCTTGATTCAAAATGAGAAGTACTCTTTGAAGACTTGAGAAAGAAAAAGCCTTTGTGATTTCGTATGTTGATATGGTTGAAAGTTATCAAAGAAC
>NC_090747.1:27700870-27708370 GCF_036898095.1 Palaemon carinicauda | reverse complement strand
CCGTAGGACATACACGCCTACCCCGTGACGTGCCGAAGCGGCGACAAAGCCGCCCACCACCCACCAATCGCTCGCGCCCCAACGAACGACTTCTACAGCCACTTACTACCTCCCATCCACCGCAGTTTTGCTACTACCACTTCAGATTCGGGGCAACCGCGAAGAAATGTGCCAAAGATTGTCAGTGGCCAAAAAACGTGTAAGTAGGCCATCGCTTGTGGTGGTGGCCTCCCATGTTTCTAATCTTTTCTTTTTACAGGATGCAGGAACGGGCGTGCGATTTTTGGTAGACACGGGTGCTTGTCGTTCTCTTTTGCCAAGGAAACTCTTCAAGGCACAACGTAGTCTGTCTACATCTGCCGACGTCCGCTTGGTAGCTGCCAACGGATCTGCGATACCCACCTACGGTTACGAGAGCCTCACATTATCGTTCGGAAACGGTAAATTCAATTGGAAGTTTCTCGTTGCTGACGTCACAATGCCAATCCTCGGTGCGGATTTCCTCTCTCATTTCCACCTTCTGGTCGATGTCGCCCACCGACGATTGGTCAACGCGGACTCGTACTTGTCGACACCTCTTCAACCCGCCCCCTCTAACCTCGCTCTCCACATCAGCGCACCCACGGATGCCTACGCCCACCTCCTCACGTCGTACCCGGAAGTTTTCCGTCCAGAACTTCGCCAAACGCCCACGGTTCCTGCTAAGCATGGTATTTATCACCATATCAAGACGACGGGACCCCCAGTCTTCGCAAAATTCAGACGCCTGGCACCGGAACGATTGGCAGCCGCCAAACAGACGTTCGCCGAAATGGAGAAAATGGGCCTTTGCCAAAAGGCCTCCAGCCCATGGTCGTCACCCTTACACATCGTTCTGAAGAAAGACGGCTCCCTCCGTCCGTGCGGGGATTACAGGCGCCTGAACATGCAAACAGAACCGGATCACTACCCCCTCCCAAACATTGCCGATGTAACCTCCTACCTGCACAAAGCAAAGGTTTTCTCTACGCTAGACCTCCTGAAGGGGTATTATCAGGTGCCTATGAACCCAGAAGACATCCCCAAGACCGCCATCACCACTCCGTTTGGCACATACACCTTCAATTACTCCTGTTTTGACCTTCGTAATGCTGGGGCAACGTTTCAACGTCTCATGGATGGCATCTTAGGGGACCTCCCTTTCTGTGTATGTTATGTGGACGACATACTTGTGTTCTCCTCCTCAAAAGAGGAACACCTCCGTCACCTGCGCATCGTGCTCGACCGCCTGCAACAAAACGGCCTTGTAGTCCGGTACGACAAGTGTACCTTTGGCGCCAACGAAGTGTCGTTCTTAGGGCACCGTATCACTCCTGAAGGAGTCCATCCCCTCCCTGAGAAGGTAGCAGCCGTTCAGAATTTCCCCACGCCCTCGACCGTCAAAGCTCTGCAGGAATTCTTGGGCATGATCAACTATTATCACCGCTTTCTGCCAGCCATTGCCGCCACTCTTGCTCCCCTCTACGCCTCCCTCAAGGGCAAGCCAAAGGACTTGAAGTGGGGTCCCCTTCAAGAAGCGGCCTTCTGCACTGCAAAGAAGGCCCTATCAACTGCTGCGGCTCTCACTTTTCCTATCCCACACGCCCCTCTCCTTCTCTCCACCGATGCCAGCGACGTCGCTATTGGTGCAGTACTCGAGCAGGTGGTCAAAGGCTCGCCCCGCCCATTGGCCTTCTTCAGCAGAAAACTGTCCAAGGCAGAATCGGGTTATTCTACCTTCGATCGAGAATTGCTGGCGGTGCACCTGGCTGTCCGTCACTTTCGCCATTTCTTAGAAGGTACGCCCTTCGTCATTCGCACAGACCACATGCCTCTGGTGCACGCCTTCACTCGACAGTCTGACGCCTGGTCCGCCCGTCAACGCCGACATATCTCCGCCGTGGCTGAATACAATTGCACCCTCCAATACGTCCCTGGGAAAACGAATCCCGTTGCTGATGCCCTGTCAAGAAACACGTTGGCTGCCGTTCAACTGGAATTGGATTACAACGCCCTGGCTGAAGCCCAACGACAGGATCCAGAGTATCAAGCTTGTAGGACATCCTGCACGTCCCTCCATTGGGAGGATTTTCCCCTCGAAAACTCCAACACCACCCTCCTCTGTGACGTCAGTACTGGTAGACCGCGACCTTGGATTCCTGCTCCCATGCGCCGACAGGTGTTTGATTTCATCCACGGCCTTTCACATCCCTCGTGCCGTTCTACTGCACAGCTGCTGAAGGCAAAGTTCATTTGGCACGGCATTTCTAAGGATGCTAAGGATTGGGTCCGTGCCTGTACTTCTTGCCAAACTTCCAAAGTACACCGACACACGGATTCAGGAGTGGGCACCTTTCCTCAACCTCAGCGTCGTTTCGCACACATTCACGTCGACGTTGTAGGCCCCCTACCCACATCACAAGGACTATCGTTACCTGTTTACCGTCATCGACCGCTCCACTCGTTGGCCTGAAGCCATTCCCATGAAAACTGCAACGTCCGCCTCATGTACATCTGCCTTACTCTCTGGATGGATTTCAAGATTCGGTATCCCTGAGCATATTACTTCTGACAGGGGAACCACTTTCATCTCTCAATTATGGACGTCATTAGCGAATCTCTTGGGCATCACCCTACATCACACAACGGCCTACAACCCCGCTGCCAATGGAATGGTTGAACGGTTTCATCGCACCCTCAAAGCAGCTTTGGTGTCCCGCTGCAAGGATTGCAACTGGTTTACTCAGCTTCCCTGGGTCCTCCTTGGACTAAGGACCACTCCATAAGACGCCCTCGACGTCTCGGCAGCCGAAATGGTGTATGGCGACCCGTTGGTCGTCCCTGCCGAGTTTTTTCCTTCTACAACCTCCTCCGACGATCTCCAGCGCATACGTCACGTCGTGGGAAAATTTACTCCGTGCCGCCAGACTTACAAGCCCCCAGCGAAGCATCACATACCAACGGACTTGCACTCTGCAACGCACGTCTTCCTGCGCAACGACACCAGCAAGCCACCGTTAACGCCCCCTTACACGGGACCTTACCTTGTGATCCGACGCAGTCCAAAAGCATTCCTCCTAAACATTCGGGGCAAAGAAGACTGGGTCTCCATTGATCGTCTAAAACCTGCTTATCTTCTGCCAGATGACCCGCCTACAGTTCGCCTCTCTAGATCAGGGCGCCCTATTTAACATGTACAGTATGTCATTTTTAGGGGGGAGCCATGTACCAACCGTGTTTCACATAATTGTACATAATTCCTTTTGTATATATTATGGTTGTATCTTCGCTCTTCCCTCGCACTAAAACGAACATGAAAATTCAAGTCTGGTTTTTCCTCTGTGATTTTGTCTGTCTTGTGAACTTGTCATGTCCTGTTGCCTTGAGGTTTTGTATATAAGGAGAGTGTTCCACAACAATATAACTCAGTCGTTTCCAATCTGCCTTTGATTTCACAACTCCTCTCTCGGCCCGTCACATTCATCTACCGGATCATATAATATGTCATTAAACATGAATGATGAGTGTGGATGTAGTGATAGCTAGTTCTAATAGTATTATTTCTTCTTCTTTTTTTTTAAATATTCGAAAAAGTTCTCTGGCTTAGGGAAAAGCTGTTAAAGAATTATCTCTAAAGTTTAGTGTAATAGAATGTTTGTGAATAAACTCTCTATGTCGAAGCTGCACATAACCTAGTTATTTGCATCCTCGACAGAGTTCATCAACTCTACAAATTCATAAGTATTCTTTAGATCCTATTCATTTACTATTAGAGGGGAGAGCTTAGTTACTAGATTATTTGACAGACCATAGGAGCAGATATTAATAGCTGAGAGAATTGGTCTCAGAGGAATGACCCTTTTGGAAATCTTTGGAGCACCATACATAATACCAGGTTGTGTTCCTGTTGCCATCATTGCTGAAGCTATTTCGTCTGACAAAATGACATCTTTCCAAATAATGTATTTATGATGATTTCTATTAGTTTTATTAATTTTACCCAATAAAGGAGATGATGGCAGCATTTACCATTCTATATATATATATATATATATATATATATATATATATATATATATATATATATATATATATATATATATATATACATATATATATATATATATATATATATATATATATATAAATATAATATATATATATATATATATATATATATATATATATATATATATATATATATATATATATATATATATATATATATATATATATATATATATATATATATATATATATATATATATATATATATATATATATTTATATACATATTTATATATATATATATATATATATATATATATATATATATATATATATGTATATATATATATATATATATATAAATATATATATATATATATATATATATATATATATATATATATATATACATATATATATGTATATTTATATATGTATATATATATATATATATATATATATATATATATATATATATATATATATATATATATATGTATATATGTATATATATATATATATATATATATATATATATATATATATATTTATGTATATATATATACATATATATATATATATATATATATATATATATATATATATATATATATACATATATATATATATATATATATATATATATATATATATATATATATATATTCATTTATTTATATATTTACATATACACACACATATATATTTATATATATATATATATATATATATATATATATATATATATATATATATGTATATATATATATATATATATATATATATATATATATATATATATATATATATATATATATATATATATATACATAAATAAACTATTTTTGTGATTAGCCCAGCAAGGCCACATGGAAAGTGTAAGAGGTATTCTATTCCGGGGATGACTTGTCCGAATTTAAATGTCGTTTTGCCAGTGTAGCAGTAAATAAAGGAGACAAGGATATCATTTTATATTATTGCTGATAGGTAAGAGTTGTAAAACCTATCCTTCCACATAAACCACTTTGTTAAAAGCAATTCCACAGAGTTGCTCCTATGCCATATGATTATTGATATTGAACAAGAGAACTTTCGGTTAAAGTTATCATTAACCAGATTACATTGAAACAGTACAAAGCAACATGAAAAGTACACTGGAATTTTTTTTTTTTTATTCATTCCCAGCCTCGGTTGTGTTCAACAAACATCTAAGTCTAGCTATGTCTTCCTGTTTAAATCAATATCAGTTTGTTTGTGCGAATTTGAATAAAATGGTAAATAAGTAGGTAATATATTGATTTTCTTTCTATGTATCCAATTAATATTCCTGTTTATAGGGGTAATTCTAACATATGCCAAATATAGATAATCCCTTTGTTGCGTTAAAGTAAAAACAGAAGTAAAGTTTGAAAGCAACATATGTAGATTATTCAATGACTCAATGTTGTTTTGTAACAATTGTAAATTATACCAAAAACTAAATCTAACCATAGTAAGAAATATGTACTTAGCTTTATCAGATGAGAGAGAGAGAGAGAGAGAGAGAGAGAGAGAGAGAGAGAGAGAGAGAGAGAGAGAGAGAGAGAAGGGTGGGTGGGGTGTAATTGTGGCTTTATGAAGTAACAACAATGTCTTCTAAAATTATAAATTTATTTACCCCTCTTAAGCACTCTTATAACTACCAATGCAGACGTATACCGCAAAAGTTTTATCAGCTACTAAAGCTGAAACGATTACATCTTTTAACACGAATGAAGTAATTAATTAACACTTTTTACACCTACCCCCTTTTGTGGTTGGGGACATTTATTTACCTTATCATAGAAAAATAATTACTATATCTAGAAATATATAATCTCTATTGCCTTATGAGTTATTTCCTTGCGTTATTTTTTGTTTGGGTTCCCCCAGGTCCCTCAGTGTGAGGCACCTCGTATATCCACCAAAGAGTTGCTAATGCACCTTCCGGTGTATTTTGCATCTTCCAGTCTTGGATGGTCTGGGATGCAGCTTAGGTATTTATCGAGCTTATTCTTAAACACATCTACGCTCACTCCTGATATGTTTCTTAGATGAGCAGGCAGCACATTAAATAGTCGCTGCATTATCGATGCTGGTGCGTAGTGGATTAATGTCCTGTGCGCCTTCCTTAGTTTTGCTGGTATATTTTTTGGCACTATTAATCTACCTCGGCTTGCTCTTTCTGATATTTTTAGCTCCATGATGTTTTCAGTAATTCCTTCTATTTGCTTCCATGCTTGTATTATCATGTAACGTTCTCTTCTTCTTTCTAAACTGTATAGTTTAAAAATTTGCAGTCTTTCCCAGTAGTCAAGGTCGTTAACTTCTTCTATTCTAGCAGTAGAGGACCTTTGTACACTCTCTATTTGTGCAATATCCTTTTGGTAGTGTGGGTACTACGTACGTAAGTTTTGTAAAGCATAATCATGTGCTCAGCTTTTCTTGTTTTAAAGTGTCTGAAAAACATTCCCATTTTTGCTTTACATTTAGCCAACAGTGTTGCTATTTGGTCGTTGCATAACATATTCCTATTTAACATTAGACCAAGGTCTTTAATTGCTTCCTTGTTTGTGATTGTCTCGTTATTAGGTCCCTTGTATGCATATACCATTCCTTCTCTGTTTCCATAATTCATTGATTCGAATTTATCGGAGTTAAATACCATCCTATTTATCTCCGCCCATTCATATATTTTGTTTAGATCTCTTTGTAGTGAGTTCCTATCTTCATCACAAGTAATTTCTCTACTTATTCTTGTGTCATCAGCGAAACTTCTCACTACAGAGTTTTCAACATCACAGTCTATGTCTGAGATCATAATAACAAACAGCAGTGCAGCTAAAACCTTACCTTGTGGCACGCCAGATATTACCTGAGCTTCATCCGATTTCTCGTCATTTGCAACCACTATCTGTTTTCTGTTTTGCTAAAATTCTTTTACCCATTTTCCTATCTTTCCCACAATATTATGCTTTTTCATTTTTTTCTCTTATATATTGTGGTCTAACTTGTCAAAGGCTTTTGCAAAATCTAGATAGATCACATCTGTGTCTTTTTCACTTATTATATTTTGGGATATGTTTTCATAGTGTGCTATCAGTTGGGTTTGTGTACTTTTTCCGGGCACAAAACCGTGTTGACCTATATTAAACAAATTATTTTTAACCAAATGATCCATTATTTTCTTTTTTATTACCCTCTTATACACTTTCATAATATGTGATGTTAGACTAACAGGTCTATAATTGCTTGCCTCTAGTCTTGATCCAATTTTGAAGATAGGGGTTTTATAAGCTAATTTATGTTTAACATATATCTCGCTCATATCTAAACTTTGTCTTAGCAGTATTGCAAGCGGCTTCGCGATAGTGTTTGCAGTTTTTTTTAACAAAATCGCTGGAACTCTATCTGGTCCGGCTGCTGATCCATTTTTAATTCCGTTTATAGCCTTGA
>NC_090747.1:27680870-27693370 GCF_036898095.1 Palaemon carinicauda | reverse complement strand
TTAATATATAGATATCAGGGAGCAGTAGTAAGAGCGAGGGAAGTAGCAGTGATTGGTGATAATCTAACGCACTTGACCGGATGCACTGGCAAACATTTCCCAGCGTCATTTGCCCCCTCGGAAAATAACCCCAAGCCTCGAAAACGCTGCCACGTTTGCTCCCATAGTACTAAGAAAGAAAGGAAATCGCAGAGAACATATTATCAGTGTTCTGCGTGTGATGTTTCTCTTTGCATTGAGCCATGCTTTAAAATATACCATACTGTAAAGGTTTTCTAATTTTGTTTGTAGCTAAGGATAAATGTATTTTATTTTAGATATCTTATTTTCAGTTTTTATTTAATATTCATAACCTTGTCAAGTAATAAAAATGTAAATACAGAATAATTAGCCATATTTTAAAATATACCATACTGTGAAGGTTTTCTAATTCTGTTTGTAGCTAAGGATAAATGTATTTTATTTCAAATATCTTATTTTCGGTTTTTTTTAGTATTGATAACCTTGTCAAGTAATAAAAATGTAAATACAGAATAATTAGCCATGTTTTAAATATACCGTACTGTAAAGGTTTTCTAATTCTGTTTGTAGCTAAGAATAAATATATTTTATTATGAATATCTTATTTGCGTTTTTTTTTTTTTTTAGTATTGATGACTTTGTCAAGTAATAAAAATGTAAATACAGAATAATTATGCTTTTTTACTTATCCTGATTATCTTGAAATGATGCGCTGGAAGTAATTAAATATCTCTCTCGTCCAATTATAATATTTTCTTCTCTATATCACACAAATAAGTATCTATGTTAATTTTTGCATATAATTATGATCATTTGTAAGAGTAAAACTTTGGTGAGACTGATAATTATAGTATGCATATAAGAGAGCATTTTTTTTTTTATGTAACTATGAACGAATATATAATAACAACCATATGCAACAACATTTAGTGGTCTAATAAAAATGCAAGTAGGCAAATCAAAATATCTACTTATCCTAATCAATATGTCGATTATAGGGTACCACATATAATGTTTGTAAAATAATTATAAAATGCTTCGTAATAATGGGAAAACTATTATAGGCTACTCATTAAAAAAACGAGTTGAAGGTAGTAATTAATGTTTTTAAGAAAATAAATCTTATAAATCTTTTACAACTGCGTGAAGAGTAATCAAATACTTATTGCCCTATGTTCGTTAGTGAGAGCAGTGCAAATACAAGGAGTGAAGGGTTTAGAACAAAGACCAAGTGTTGTCACCGATGTCATTCAGAGGTAGACCTATAAGCTGACAGATTATCCTCCATTAGAGGACGCCTGCTGCGTCTTTAATTTACCATCAAAATCAGACTCCACACCGTCCTTCCCACTACTATATCCCCCCGGTCTCGGAATAATATGCTCTTACGGCTGGCAGCGGAATTTACGACCTTTATTCGCAAATAAAAGTTCATACAGTTAATTTCACAAGATTTGTTATATACCATTGGATTCGGCATTTAATGCTCTTTCTTCCAAAGTATATATAAACACATTTATCTTAACTTATTTTTTCCTAAATCTTGCCGTTGTGGTGGACGGACACGATCCGAATGGAGCCGCAGTGAAGTGGTTAAAAAATCCAACTTTCCTATTATATTTGTTCTTTCGCCTTCAAATTTATTTTTGTGTGTATACCTGCAATTATCCCCATATCTGCACCAACCCCTGGCATTATAGATGCATTCTTTGTAGTTGGGCTCTATATGTGCAGATTTGGGTTGAAAGGCCTCATATCTTGGGGTTTTTGGTGCATAGTGCGGTATATACGCGACCTGCTTTTTTGTTTCTTTTTTTGTTTAATTTTTGCTTTCATTTTTCTTTTCAGTTTGCTGAATTTCTTACTCTCATTCATAGTTGCTGGATGCATATATCGACATTTTCTGTTGAAACTGCATCCTTTTCCTTCTTTTAGGTTTTTGCATATTTTTGGATTCGCATATTTTTGCATTCGTCTCCATATCCGTCTAAATACGCACATTTACCATATATTTCATAATTATGGCATATCTTTGGATGCTTGTAGTAGCATCTTTCGCCAAATCTGCAATTCCCTCTTTTCAGCATATTGCAGACTATATCTTTCTTTTCTTTTTTTTATTGTTCTTCCTCTTCCCTAAAAGTATGTAGGTCCGGGTAGAGTCTCTTGGGTCTATTATTTGTTTCCATCTGATAATTTATTTCTTCATAAGTACGTTGTTGGATGGCATCATAAGTTATATCAATGATTTCCTCTGCATCCTTACACATATCCTGTTCATTTTTCTCTTCTCCTTCTTCTTCTTCTTCATCTTCTTCTGCTTCTTCTTCTTCTTCTTCTTCTTCTTCTTCTTCTTCTTCTTCTTCTTCTTCCTCTTCTTTATCTTCAACTATTTGCAGATTTAGTCTCGACTTAATTATATTTTCTATCCAGACTAAGCATGTTGAGCAGAATACCTTTGTGTCTCTATTTTTTATTTTTTGCTGTATTTCAGCACATGTAGGGTGTGTTGGAACATGTCAGGCATCACATTTTCTAATCAGTTGTTGAGGATTATTAATGGAATAGCATATCTTACATGTATTACACCATTTTGGCATTCTTTTTCCCAATGCATCAATCAGCATATTCACCATATTAGACTTCTTATTGTTCTTTGATGGAATGTGTTGATTGATGTAGACTTTCTTTATAAGTCTCTTTATCCCTTGGATCTTCTTTGGAATTTCTTCTATTATTATGCTGATGTTTTCCGCAGATTTGTTCCAGTTTATTGGATCATATTGTTTCAATATGTCTGCGAATATTTTTCCGTCACACTGGTTGGAGTTACTAGTGACCTCTGTTATCAGACGGTCGAGCTCCTGTTTTGCCAACTCATGGAATTTGTTTGCTGACTCCAGCGATGTCTCTCCACGAGTTTCCTGTGTTATACAATGCCATCTTGATCAGATTTTTATTAATTCACAAGATAATTATCCTGAGTACCTTGACGAATTACCTTTCTTTTTGTATAGGAATATGCATATTCTGTAAAATCATTATTAAAATTACTTCAAAAAAAATCTGGATATTATGATTCCTTACTAAAAGGTAAACGTTTGTGGATTACCAATATTTAGGTTCAAATAAAAAAGTCTTCCATTCATATTGTAGGTGTGGCTTTAATGAAATTCCATAACGAAGATGTACACAAAATCTAACTATGTATTATTCTTTTTTTTTTTTTTTATATCTGATATTTAAATGATTAAGAACTATTTAAAGTACATAAAAAGAATCCATGTGGTATAAAAATGTTACAAATTATATAAATAGTTAATAAGAAAAAAAAACGGAAAAAAACTTCAAAATCACCAAAGTAATGTATGGTATATTTTTTAATATATTTGTTAAATGTTTTTGTTGTTCCCTCACATGAAATCAAGGTTTATTCTTTGATAATTTCACAACCATGACGTAGGCGACCTGAATTGCATGTGAACATATTGTTATTGGTGGTACACTCTTCCACCAAAAGGACATCCACAAATATACATGAACTTCACCATGTGGCAATTGAAAAAAAAAATCAAATAGATCACACCTCCAATAATAATGAAAGGAGGACTCTGAGAAATGTGAGAAACTATAGAGGTACAGATATTGGTAGTGATCAACAGCTAGGCTTCTAGAAGATGAGCAAAGAGAAATATGTGTATTTGAATACAGGAATTGATTTGATGTGTTTGGAGACGTTAAGAGACGAAGAGCAGGCAATGAAGAATGTGATATTAAGAACATATATCAGTTAGTTGGTAGTGAAACTTTTGTAGATGCAGTTTCAAGGAGAAAATCATGGATATCACATGATACTTAAGATACTAAAAAACTAGAAAAATATAGAAATTGACTGATGAAAATTTTCGAGGAAGTAATGAGAACTACAAGGTTGAGCATAGAAAAAAAATACACGAATGACTGGAGAGAAAATCTAGATATGAATGCAGATAGGGCTAACAAAACGATGAATTCAGGAAGTGGCTATGGTGTAATAATTTCTCATTAATTATTAATGAAATCTCTACTAGGGTAAAGAAAAAGAAGCATATACCCATAAAAAAGAGAGATTAACAATAGAAGATGAAGAAAGGCAACGTCAGATGGAATACTTCAATGAGGTTATGGAAAGAATCATCTGATTTATATACCTGAAACTGAGGAAGAACTTGATGTGTCCAGGGATGAATTTAGTGTGTTGAAGTCGAAGTTATCCTTAACCATCATCTTTACGGGTTGCGTACAGTTGTATCACTCCACAAAGAAAACTCCCAAATACTTCTAAAAATGGGAGAAAATAATATATCTTGATCTAGTGTTTGATGCACAATATCTTATGTTTTGCAGAAAGAATGCTTCCAAATAAAATATTGCTAAAACTTTTTATTTCTGTTATCACGATCAAATCATCTCTAAGTTCAGAAAGATGGGCACACAGAGGAATATCGTTCTTGCAAATCCTTCTTGGCTAAAAAATTTGAAATATCGCAAACTACTTGCATGCCCCAAAGCAAAGTTAAACTGACCAAATTCTTTGCCGCCAAATGGCAAGAGAAAACTTCTAATGTATTATCGTAAGTTAATGAACGGAATTGCATATATTGAGAAGCCAACAGACGCATGTTGTTAAATGCTCACCACGCAGCCCAATCTGGATAAAAGTCAGTCTTTCTGATTGCAGAGTAAAAACATGTCATGCTTATCTTCCTTGCCTTATGCAGAAACTTTGTTTACCAAATGAACATAAGATGTGGGACAAAAAAAAAAAAAACAAAAAAAAACAATAAAGGCCTATACTATTACATACAACAGGATTAATATCGAATGGCAACAAAAAGACCTACAATGACAAAAATAAAGTTTACTGGAAATCATATTTTGCCCAAGTGTTCAGAGAAATTCTATATTCAAACAGTAGATATATGGCCATCTTCAGTTACATAAATAACCTATTTTGAAAAAAAAAATATATATTCATATTATAGCAAAGATGTAGGTGACACCAATGGCATATAGCTTCTTATGAGTTCTTCAATCACATAAATAGGTGTTACTGTAATGTAGCATCATTTCCATTAAACTCCACAAACCAAAACATTTTCAGAACAGGGTGGACTCCCTGTTTGCGAATTTCATATAAAAGGCTACAAAATACAGAAGTACTGCAAACAGTTCTGGAAAGCAGACTTGATCAGCTTTCAGAAAATATCGGTCTTTTTTCGTACCTCTGATTGGTACCAATAAAAAAAAATGGGCTCTGTCCCATGGGCTATCTTACGGGAACAGGAATTCAACAAACACATCTGATCATACATATTCACCGATTCTTTAGTGGCATTATACAATTCAATAAGCCCTGCTTTCCTTTGTGGCCAATGTTGAGCTGAGTATGCTGACAAGACATGAGCAGCACCAGTTTCTTTTAGCTCTTGGATGCAGCAGACATATGTGACCTTTAGGTAATTTCCTTGGTGTACAGGAAGGCACTTGATCTTTCTGCCGTGTAGATTTTTATTTTCTCTCTTTCAATATCGCCTCTTTGTTTGAGTGCACTGAACCTACATGGGCCATACCACAGCCATTTAGAATTTCAGCAAAGCAGGAAACTGAGGTAACCATTTATCAGTGGTTATATTTCAGTTCGTTCCATAATAGGGCCTTATCAGCTCTAGGGTAAAGTAATGGCCGATTGTAAGGCTGCCCTGTGATCGAGTCCCCTGTCTCCTCAGGTAAAGGCTTCCACCAAGTAAGCACTTAGAATGGCTATTATTGATGAGTACCAGCTTGATTCCATACTTGGCCCGCCTTGTTTGGTATGTACATACGATATGGTCATTGACCTCTGAATGATAATAATTGTTAGTCAACTGTGAGACTTAGGTGGAGAGCATAAAGTTCGTCACATTTCTTTATAAAGATAGCCCATATTTCCGTCACAGGTGCAAACTTATCAACCTCCCGCCAAGATTGAAGAAGGAAATTGAACCAAGCCTCTGACATTTCCTCACGGTATAGAGAACAACCTGCATCAAGCTCCACATTTCACTGATGGGTATGTGCCCATCATATTTCTGGCCACTGATGACTAGTACACCCAGCAGTGCTCTGACTTCTAATGGCACAGTGTGAGCATTAAGGGCTGATCTTGCTCCATATTTGGAAGTCACTTCATCAATGAACTTCCTACTCCAAGTAAAAGTAATTTCGATGTCATCATTGAAAAAACCACCTGAAAGAATCCTCAGGTGACTCTGCCTTCCTTGCTGCCCTTTTAGTAGGGCCGGGAGTAAAGGCACATATGTTCTTGGATGGAGACCTTACGCTAGCTATGGAATGTGGCCGGCAAATCCACCTAACTTTACCCGCAGCAATTGTTGTGGTGTTGAGCCTGACCATGGGCGCAATATCACTTTGGCGCATATTATCCTATTAGTGGCAACAGGAGTAGTTGAGGTAAAAGGGGTTAGTGTTGGTGTTGTGGCACTTAGGGGAGGATATGGGGTCATGGCACGGTCGGTAGGAATAGGAGATATGGAAAGGTCAGGACGAGCTAAGGAAATAGCACCTGAGGTGGAAGCTTCAGTAAGGTCAGGACAAGGAGACAGGCGTTTGGCTGGTGTGGAGGATAATCTTTTCCCTTTTCTTATTCCTTTTATGATCCTCTGCAGAACTCTCATCACTTCCTTTCCTGGTTTAGGGAAAAATTCAATGTCTTCATCACTATCATACAACAAAAGCCTTTCAATTACAGCAACCACTCGTTGATCACTTTCAAATTAATTTACTAACAAATCATTATCATTACCAACAATATCTGATAAAGGCCCAGTTGTGTTCATAAGAACTCCAATTTCTTCATCTGTATATTGCTTTTTGCAAGGCATGGTTCATATTTATAGTTCACCTAATTTATTAAATAATCTTGCCTGGAAAAAAATATTAAAAAAGGGTACTTCTCGGCCTTTGCACCGCTCCTCGCGCAGATGGCGAGCCATTGCCCGCTGAAAAGGTTTACGGAGAAGCTCTCGCAGTTCCCGGCGAATTCTTTCCCACATCAACCGACGACATGCAGCTGGATCATCTTAGGGACATCGCCAGGAAGTTCAGGACATGTCTTAATACTTACCAGGACAGAACTAAGCATTTCAAGCCGAGGAACCTGGACGACTGCGGGTATATTTTCATCCGTGTCGACGCTTATCGACAGCCGCTAACCAGACCCTATCGAGGCCCCTACCGAGTAATCAAGAAAACGACCAAAGCCTTCCTTCTCGACGTGCATGGCCAAGAGGACTTGGTCTCAATAGACCACGTGAAACTGGCGTTTTTCGAAGGAAGCAACAATGCCTCCGCGGGGCCTGGCAGATCCAGAGTGCCACCTCAAAACATGCCGCCCAATGAAAAGAAAAGCAACAAACGACGACAAGAGGTAGCGATCCATATGCCGACTTCCGACACGTCCCTTCGTTCAAGAACAAGAGGAACCCTTCGACGCCCGAAACGATATGAAGACTAGCCTCATCAGCCTTCTACACCGCCTGATGTCTTGGGGGGGGTATCCTTGTAAGGACATTGCTCCCTCCATCGTCCAGCATTCTCATTGAATTCTACATTTCATCTAAATTCTCCTTTCGCCACACGGTGGCTAACAGTATATATTTGTTCCGCCTCCTCAGAGCTACAATTTCATGTATTTATCATTTCGCTACATATTTCTACTGACTTGTAATTCAAGTATTTGTACGTGTGAAATAACACACCTTCTTGGGCTGGTTGGTTCAAGCCAGATTGGCGCCAGCGAGCATGCTACATTGCCGTCCGCACCTTGTGTTGTTAGTAATAGCTCATCTCACTGTCCTTACAATAGCATCTTCATTTTCCAACTATGGTTATAGCATAACTAGTAATAATAATAATAAAAATAATAATAATAATAATAATAATAATAATAATAATAATAATAATAATAATAATAATAATAATAATAATAATAATAATAATAATAATGGATGTATTGTCAAATATCATTTTGAAGAGAAACCACATATATTATGTAAAAATATTATTTTGAAAAATATTCTATATATTTGTACACAATATTAAATTTCAAACGTCACTGTTGCATGATATCCTGTTTCAACATATACTTTATCAGTTTGTTCTTATAATTTACACTAAATATTGAGTAATGTATTGTTTCTTAGTTCAGAAGTGCAAGTCTCTGCGATATCCAGAAATTTATTATTGTATTTGTAATATTTATGATAATCGACTAATCTTGGTGATAACACTTCACTTGCTGGCTTAGGACTTAGTTGATGACAGCATATTCTTCTGATTTTTTTTTTACTTCCTGAAATTGGAGGAAAAAATTTTTTTTCTCTTAAAAACAATGAAATACTTGCGATATATCTCATGGAGTCCAGATTAACATATCTCACTGATTCTATGAGAAATATTGAGAAATATATAAGCAATCATTAAAGCTCTAAATATCTATACAGGATTAGATAGAGCGGAAAGTAGAAGTAGAGATACTAGAATATAATGTGGAATTTTGAAGGAATTCAGTATGAAGTGTATATACACTGCTATTCATCTGTACATTGTGTTCAATTATTTGATAGAAAATTTAACCCTTTTACCCCCAAAGGACGTACTGGTACGTTTCACAAAAGCCATCCCTTTACCCCCATGGACGTACCCGTACGTCCTTGCAAAAAAATGCTATAAAAATTATTTTTTTGAAGAGAATGAGACCAACCTGACCTCTCTACGACAAAAATTAAGGCTGTTAGAGCAATTTAAAAAATATATACTGCAAAATGTGCTGGAAAAAAAAATAACCCCTTGGGGGTTAAGGGTTGGAAATTTCCAAATAGCCTGGGGGTTAAAGGGTTAATAGTAATAACGATACTACCCTATTAGTTCCACAAAGTAGGATTATTTTGGTATATTTATATTTTTTTGTCACTCATGGATGGTAGAGACTGACCATATATATATATATATATATATATATATATATATATATATATATATATATATATATATATATATATATATATATATATATATATATATATATATATATATACCCAAGGCACTTCCCTCAATTTTGGGGGGTAGCCGACATCAACAAAGAAACAAAACCAAAAGGGGACCTCTACCCTCTACGTTCCTTCAACCTAACCAGGGACTCAACCGAGTTCAGCTGGTACTGCTAGGGTGCCACAGCCCAACCTCCCACATTCTCCACCACAGATGAAGCTTCATAATGCTGATTCACCTACTGCTGCTACCTCTGCGGTCATCTAAGGCACCGGAGGAAGCAGCAGGGCCTACCGGAACTGCATCACAATCGCTCGCCATTCATTCCTATTTCTAGCACGCTCTCTTGCCTCTCTCACATCTATCCTCCTATCACCCAGAGCTTTCTTCACACCATCCATCCACCCAAACCTTGGCCTTCCTCTTGTACTTCTCTCATCAACTCTTGCATTCATCACCTTCTTTAGCAGACAACCATTTTCCATTCTCTCAACATGGCCAAACCACCTCAACACATTCATATCCACTCTAGCCGCTAACTCATTTCTTACACCCGTTCTCTCCCTCACCACTTCGTTCCTAACCCTATCTACTCAAGATACACCAGCCATACTCCTTAGACACTTCATCTCAAACACATTCAATTTCTGTCTCTCCATCACTTTCATTCCCCAATCCATACATCACAGTTGGTACAATCATTTTCTCATATAGAACTCTCTTTACATTCATGCCCAACCCTCTATTTCTTACTACTCCCTTAACTGCCCCCAACACTTTGCAACCTTCATTCACTCTCTGACGTACATCTGCTTCCACTCCACCATTTGCTGCAACAACAGACCCCAAGTACTTAAACTGATCCACCTCCTCAAGTAACTCTATATTCAACATGACATTCAACCTTGCACCACCTTCCCTTCTCGTACATCTCATAACCTTACTCTTACCCACATTAACTCTCAACTTCCTTCTCTCACACACCCTTCCAAATTCTGTCACTACTCGGTCAAGCTTCTCTTCTGTGTCTGCTACCAGTACAGTATCATCCGCAAACAACAACTGATTTACCTCCCATTCATAGTCATTCTCGCCTACCAGTTTTAATCCTCGTCCAAGCACTCGAGCATTCACCTCTCTCACCACTCCATCAACATACAAGTTAAACCACCACGGCGACATCACACATCCCTGTCTCAGCCCCACTCTCACCGGAAACCAATCACTCACTTCATTTCCTATTCTAACACATGTTTTACTACCTTTGTAGAAGCTTTTCGCTGCTTGCAACAACCTTCCACCAACTCCATATAACCTCATCACATTCCACATTGCTTCCCTATCAACTCTATCATATGCTTTCTCCAGATCCATAAACGCAACATACACCTCCTTACCTTTTGCTAAATATTTCTCGCATATCTGCCTAACTGTAAAAATCTGATTCATACAACCCCTACCTCTTCTAAAACCACCCTGTACTTCCAAGATTGCATTCTCTGTTTTATCCTTAATCCTATTAATCAGTACTCTACCATACACTTTTCCAACTACACTCAACAAACTAATACCTCTTGAATTACAACACTCATGCACATCTCCCTTACCCTTGTATAGTGGTACAATACATGCACAAACCCAATCTACTTTTACCATTGATAACACAAAACACATATTAAACAATCTCACCAACCATTCAAGTACAGTCACACCCCCTTCCTTCAACATCTCAGCTTTCACATCATACATACCAGATGCTTTTCCTACTCTCGTTTCATCAAGTGCTCTTCTCACTTCCTCTATTGTAATCTCTCTCTCATTCTCATCTCCCATCGCTAGCACCTCAACACCTGGAAGAGCAATTATATCTGCCTCCCTATCATCCTCAACATTCAGCAAACTTTCAAAATATTCCGCCCACCTTTTCCTTGCCTCCTCTCCTTTTAACAACCTTCCATTTCCATCTTTCACTGTCTCTTCAATTCTTACGCCAGCCTTCCTTACTCTCTTCACTTCTTTCCAAAACTTCTTCTTATTGTCTTCATATGACTGACCCAATCCCTGACCCCACCTCAGGTCAGCTGCCCTCTTTGTCTCACGTACCTTGCGCTTTACTTCCACATTTTTCTCTCTATATTTTTCATACTTCACTATACTATTTCTCTGCAGCCATTCTTCAAAAGCACTCTTTTTCTCTTCCACTTTTACTTTCACTCCTTCATTCCACCATTCACTGCCCTTCCTCATGCTGCCTCCAACAACCTTCATGCCACATACATCACTTTCAATCCCAACCAAATTTTCTTTTGCTAACTTCCACTCCTCCTCTAAATTACCAGTTTCTCTTACTCTCACCTCGTCATATGCCATTTCAACCTTTCCTGATATTTACTTTTTACCCCCGGTTTTATTAGCTCTTCAACCTTTACTAGCTCCCTTTTACATCCACCTACTCTATTCCCCCACTCTTTTGCTAAAACTAATTTTCCTTCCACCAAAAAATGATCAGACTTACCGTTAGCCATACCCCTAAACACGTGCACGTCTTTCAATCTTCCAAGCATTCTCTTAGTTATCAACACATAATCCATTAATGCCCTTTCTACTACTCTTCCATTTGCCACTCTTACAAATGTATACTTATTTTTATCTTTCTTTTTAAAAAAGCTAGCAATTATTACCATCTCTTGTTCAACACACATATCTACCAGTCTCTCACCACTCTTATTTTCACCTGGTACGCCATACTTCCCAATGACACCTTCTACCTCTCCAGCGCCCACTCTAGCATTTAAGTCACCCATGACAACTACATAATTCCTTCTACCCAGTCCTTCTACACACCTAGTTAATTCATTCCAGAACTCATTCCGCTCTTCTTCACTTTTCTCACTACCTGGCCCATACGCACTGACAAACGCCCAACACTCCCTACCCAACCTAACCCTTACCCAAATTAACCTAGATGATATATATATATATATATATATATATATATATATATATATATATATATATATATATGTATATATATATATATATACATATATATATATATATATATATATATATATATATATATATATATATATATATATATATATATATATATATATATGAAAAAAATCTAAGACTGCTCTCCATCAAGCAAGGTCCAGTGACAACCAGGCAATGGCTGCTGATGACTCAGATCCCCCAAACCACAAAACCCTAGGTCACAAGAAATGGTGAGGTTGCAGACACTACTAGAAACTATTGAGCTCTAATAAGGTTCAAACTCTTGACCAACATATTGCCAGGCAGGGACGTTTCCAATAGTCTACGAAGTCCAGAAAGAAAGAAAAGAAGAGAAAGGGACTAACGTATCAAAGAATCCTTTGGTAATTAGA
>NC_090747.1:27673370-27675870 GCF_036898095.1 Palaemon carinicauda | reverse complement strand
AATGGAACAGCAGATTACTTCTCGAGTTCCATTTCCTTTGATTATATGTATATATTCATTTTCCTTATTATGCAAATGGATAATAATATAAAATGTTAATACAATAAGAATAAACTATGTTGATTGGGGGTTGATGGGGTTGGGGGAATAATTATTGAATAATAATAACGTGTGGCTCAGTGACCACAGAAGAAAACATAGAATATAAAGAAACAAAAATAATATACAGACAAATAGTAAATTGATAAAACAATAGTTCTTGATATTATTCTCAATTTCAGAAGTAACTATATATATATATATATATATATATATATATATATATATAAATATATATATATATATATATATATATATATATATATATATATATATATATATATATATATATATATATATATATATATTAATACCAACAAATGCAGCCAAATCTAGTCCACTGCAGGATAAAGGTCTTAGACATGTCCGTATTCTTGTCTGTGTTTGGCTTTTTCATCACCACACTGGCCCCTGATGAGAAGATTTTTCTTTATTGCTCGCAGCAAAGCAACCTAGTATGGGTGACCCTGACTAGTAGAGCTATACTGATCACAGAGAGAGAGAGAGAGAGAGAGAGAGAGAGAGAGAGAGAGAGAGAGAGAGAGAGAGTTTTGTGAAAACAATTCTATGAATAATTCACATAAAAATAATAACAGCCCGTTCATTTCACTCCTCTCCTTAAATCGATAACCGTTCCCCATCGCCTCAAGCAATAACCCCTATATGACATTCCCTTTGCTATTCTCCTTACAATGATTGAATGGTGGATTTAATCTTCTGCCGGCTTCCAATGAACAGTCTTCAGTGAGTCGCCTCTAGTGTCTCCTCTATATTTTAAAGTTGTGTTTTAAATTCCATTTAAATAAAATCTTTCTTGTCAATGAATAGAATAAACTGAAACAAGTATCTTAGATTCTGTCATCCCTATCAAGTGAATGAGTTAAACACTGATCTCCCAGTAACATTACGTTGTCAGCAAAAGACGAACCTTCTGCAAAGGAGAGTGAGTAATTAAAAAAAAAATCTAGCTGAGACGATAGATAGTATTTTCTTCAAGTGAAAACTGAGTCGCTGGTTTAAAATACCACGTTTTTTTTTTTTTTTTTTTTTTTTTTTGGGTATCTGTTTATTTCTAGAGCAAAGACTAATATAGATTGTTCACAATATTCCGAAAATAATGCTATACTTATAATGTTTATCTAACTCCAGATTACATTTTACTTCATGGCAAATGATATCATGAAAATTATATCCGACGAATACGCGACTGGAAAATCTGGATAATCCTATTATTCAATAGCACGTGGTTGGTTGCTGAATGAACATGGATAGAGTGTGCGCGAATTCTTAAAGCAAGAATGCCAATGGACGCCAGTCATACCGAGTAGACCAGGCAGGAGTAGAAAGCTTTATTACGTTCAATGGAAATACAATGGCGATATATTATTACTTTTTAATGTGTTTATCGATACTTTTTTTCTGATTTGAGAAAAAAGGGGGCAGGTGTATATTTTATTTCGGCAAGATTAGATTTATAAGTACAATAGATACGACGTATCTAAAAAATATAATTATTATTTTTTTCTATATATTGGAGAAGTGATTTAACTACTACGTATCTAAATACTTCCTTTGAGCATTACTTTCTCATAAAAAGTACCCTTCTCAACTATCTTTCAAGGCAAAAATGCTACACAACCAATCTCCTTCTCACCTTCAACCTAAAAAATAATAGAAATTAAGATTACAAACAATAACTTTCCAGTGTTTGATGTTTTTCCTGACTTCAACCCTTTATCTCAATTTATCGACCTCTCATGATTAATATCTCTGTGAAAGATGGAAGGACTTCAAATGTCAAAACCATTAGGTCCTTTCCCGAAGATAAATCGTTTCATGGCACAAACCCTAGTGTAGAAGTCACAAATGACTGAGATATTATTTGAATAATTAATGCATAGGTGAATGAATATCTACCTTATTATTATTATTATTATTATTATTATTATTATTATTATTATTATTATTATTTTTCTGAAGTCTTATCAAATGAATTTCCATTGAACATCGGAGCACTCAAGGGAATGTGTTGTCCCCTATGTTGTTTATCCTCATCATGGATTTTATAATGCGCAGAAATCAGAGATGGTGGAGAAGAATAGAACTGGATTGGTGATAGGAATTTAGATGACCTTGTTAGCAGAACACCACAGGACTTACAGTGCTTGCTTACCAAAATGCAGGAAATATCACATGACGTGGTGCTGAAGAAGAAAGACAGAGATGTTTGGAACGGAGTATGCAATGGAATATGAAATATCAATGGAAGTAGAAAGGATTATTGAGGTAGAGTCATTTAAGTAATTAGGAACTATGGTCTCTAATACAGCGTCTTTCGAATTAGAGTTTATTGAGAGATTTAAAAAAAAGCAAATCAGAAAATGGTTATGTTAAGTATAAT
>NC_090747.1:27643370-27653370 GCF_036898095.1 Palaemon carinicauda | reverse complement strand
GTAAAGAAAACGGTTGTGAACTTCATTTCCGAACCTATCTGCAGTTCAGTGTTATAAGGATTCCTGACTACCTCGAAAGGATTAATTTAAATACCAAAAGATTATCTGTGTTGGTTATCTGATATGAAACTGGTTTTCTTTTTCCATTCCTATCTGTGTTGGCACAAATATAGGACTAATGCTACACTTGATGTAATAAAACGTAAAAAAAAAAGAAATAATAATAATAATCACTGATGATATATCACACTTACAACTCATCCATTACTTATAAACCCTCGACCATCTAGAGCAGTAAAACTTTTTAATATATTACTAGCAGGGACTCTCTCTCTCTCTCTCTCTCTCTCTCTCTCTCTCTCTCTCTCTCTCTCTCTCTCTCTCTCTCTCTCTCTCTCCACACACACAAACACACACACACACACACAAACACACACACACATATACATATATATATATATATATATATATATATATATATATATATATATATATATATATATATATATGTATATACTGTATGTATGTATGTATGTATATATATATAATATATATATATATATATATATATTTATGATATATATATATATATATATATATATATATATATATATATATACACAGTATATATATCTATCTATATATATATATATATATATATATATATATATATATATATATATATATATACAGTATATATATATATATATATATATATATATATATATATATATATATATATATATATATATATATATATATATATATATATATATATATATATATATATATATATATATATATATATATATATATATATATATATATATATATTAGGCCATGGGGCATAAGCTGTATCTTGTCACTTCATGGCCACTTTCATGGGGCAACTTCGTTACATTTTTTTATCATAGAGAAAGTCATTCTCAGGCATTATGCAACAAGTTCCCACAAATATAGTTGCTCCTAAAATTTTAATTTGCCATTTTAATCATACAAATTACTTGTAGTTAAGTTGGTGGCTAATAGGTGGCCATACTATAGTTCTGTAGTTCCTATTTTTGACAGTAGATGGCTAACAGCAAATTAACCAATCAAATCGCTTAGATTTCCAACATGGCAGCCCCCAGGACTTGCTGTATTCACTGTGTGTTGGAGGAAGAAAGTGATGTTTTACCCATGTTTTTACCTTAACATGGTACAAAATCTCCTTTGTCTTCTGAGAGCCACCAGGGAGGGTAATTGGGAGCTGCACCTAGCTACACTGAAAAAATCCTTCCATGGTACTTTGCTTATGACAGAGTGAATTATGCCCGATATTTACCTGCATATATTTCAGAGATGGCAAGCCTTGTTGATACGCACCCTGAAATTGACCAACAATTTAAGGAGGGAAACTTTGTTGTCCAGAGGCAGGACAGATATGGATTTTCTGCAGTTGCCTGTGATATGGCAATTGAGCAGACCGTGAATAGGGATTCGAAAACTAAGGGGGGTATGAAAGGCCGGACCCTAGATAAGGGTGCCGTGAACGGGTGGCTATTAAGTCACCATCAGCGGGCAGCAATTGCTATGGAATGTGAAAATATGGCTGGGAAGGGAGAAACAGAAAGGGGACGGAAAGACCTGGATGAAACTCGAATAAAACATGATGAGACAGCGGTTAGGAGTATAATGTCAACCATAAACTCAATGGTTAATCCATTTGAGTATTCAGGGAAGGACCTAATTAACATTTGCTCCGGCACTGTAGCTCCATCTAATGTGAGGTCCGACCTTGAAATTGCTTATGGAAAAGGGGCTGATGCTATCAAAGAATTTGAAGAGTCCAGATTGAAATCAGAGCCTGAGAAACTATTTGAGCCAATCAAATCAAAGAAATTGAAGACCTTTGCCACAGTTGCAAAAACATCAAAGGTTAAAGTCGAGTCTGAAACAGTGCTACTCAAAGCCACTAATGACATGTTTAATCGCCTCCTGATTATTGGCAGGAGTAGGGAAGTAGATTTAAAGAAACTCTTGTCTTACTCATTGACACCTGTACCTTTGGCTTTGGCAACTGGCAATGGTACCATTACTAAAACAGATAAAGCAAAGTTGATGAAGAAGTTGGAGGGTCGGGCTGAGTGTGTGAATATAGAGGACATACCTCCAGGGTCTGCTTTGGTGATTGATGGAATGGCATTTATTTAGCAGGCACAAAACATTCCAGCTACATTTGGGATGTTTGTAGACAAGCTTTTGGTTGACCTTATCAGGTTAGGTAACCAGTATGGCTCCCAAAGGGTCGACTTTGTGTGTGATCGCTATCCAACACACAGTATAAAAAACTGTGAGCGAGGTCGCAGAGCAGCCAGTGGGGCTCAATTGGTGAAAATCACTAGGCCTGACCAAAAGACCCTAAAACAGTTTAAGAAGTTCTTGGCTGAGAGGTCGAATAAAGAAAACCTCATGGAGTTTCTTTATGAAACATGGGTGAAATGTAAGCCCAAGGTTTTTGGACCTATTGCATTGGTTGTCTCACATGGAGAAAAGTGCCACTATAGCTGCAGTTGATGGTAAAATTATGATAATTGAAGTGTCTGACCTCTTCTGTGATCATGAAGAGGCTGACACGAGATTACTGTTGCATGCAAGTCATGCTGCTAGAAACATCTCAACAGTTATAATAAGTAGTCCAGATACCGATGTTTTTATGATATCCCTAGCACTAGCTCAGGAAATCCCTGCTGATTTGCTATTTCAAACTGGTGCTGGGGACAAGGGACGAATTATCTGCATTTCCAAACTGGCTGAGAAACTTGTGGCAGAAAAATTTCGAGCTTTTCTTGGTATGCATGTTTTTACTGGGTGCTACTCGGTTAGTGCATTCAAAGGGAAGGGAAAGGTGAAACCCCTTGACATATTCAACAAAACTGTTGAATATGTCAATATGTTTGCAGAGTTGGGAACAGAATGGGAAGCATCAGCTTCCATCTTGCCCATGTTTGAGAAATTTGTCTGCACACTGTATGGTCAGAAAGAATGCTCGGAAGTAAATGTTGCAAGATACAACATGTTCCGGCTGACATGCAAATCAGACTCTCGGATGCTGCCTCCAAACCAAGATTGTCTGCTGCATCATGTAAAAAGGGCAAACTATCAGGCAGCAATTCACCGTAGGTCCCTTCAGCCAATCATGCATGCTCCATCTCCCAATGGTCATGGCTGGAAGATTACTGGTGACACCCTTGTCTTTGAATGGATGGCTGATGACCCGGCTCCCCCTAGTGTACTAAAAACTGTGAACTGCAAGTGCCAGAAAGGTGGGTGCAAGGGTGCTTGCTCATGCAGAAAAATTAATCTTCCTTGTACTGACTTATGCAGGTGTCAGGTTGAGAACTGCACTAATAGGATCCCTGAGACAGAAAATGTATCTGACCCTGACGTCTCTGACTCTGACTCTGACTTCTCTGACTCTGATGTGTCTGATGATGAATACTAGTGAATGGTGGAGAGCTGCTTTGCAGTACAGTTCCATCTCGTGAGAAAAATTTGCAGCAATAGGCCCTACTTAATTTCTAATTCATGATTATTTGCTATGGTGGGAAAAACACTACTTTATCTCCGAAGGATTCTTGTAAATTTTGCTAGGTTTATGAGGGTAAATTTGACTCTGGTTCTATTTTCGGTGTCCTTTTATTGTTGTTGGTTCTATTTTTGGTGTCATTTTATAGTTGTGATCTCTTAAAGTCTGTAAAAGTTGAATTTGATTTTGGTTGCACGTTTGAAGCAAAGGATAATGGACATTTATGATAACCTGGAAGTCAAGTTAACAGTGTAGTTCATAATACCACCACCCGGGTGCTGTTGTTTACATTTCTATTGCATAATGTTAATCACATGTTATGATACATATGTACAACACTGTACTCATTCTTAAAAACTGTAAATAAAATGTTTTCTACTGAATATAAATCATCTTTGTGTTTTTGGTCATTTTCACTTCTGATGACTAATTGGTTACATAATGGCCTATAACTAATTAAGGAACAACTATTTTTGCGGGAACTTTGCATATTCTGATTGTCCTGACCCCCATGGTTCAAAATCAAGTGGAATCAACTTGCCCCAAGAAAGTGGCCATGAACTCAAAAACTAAGCCCCCTACAGCTTATGCCCCATGGCCTATATATACATATATATATATATATATATATATATATATATATATATATATATATATATATATATATATATATATATGTGTGTGTGTGTGTGTGTGTGTGTGTGTGTGTGTGTGTGTTTGTGTGTGCTATGTAATTTGTACTGTAATACTATATGAGCTACGGGTATCAAGAGTAATGTTGCGCAATATTGCAATGATAGAACTTGTTTCAACATAGTTATAAAATGTAGTAGCGTTTGTTAAGAAAGATTTAGTTATTAATTAGTTGTTCTAAAGTTAGGATGTGATTCTTCTTACTTTTGTATTGCTTTACTTACTTTACATCAATTTGATAGCTGCTTTTCCGGTCCCCTACAGCAGAGGAGCCTCACTCTCTACAGGACCTCCACTTTCATTTTACTTTGTTCGATGAGAGTATTTAACGTTTCATATCGTGTATTGTTCATTTACTGCTAAATCATCACTGTTGTAGTACTGTTGAAATAAGAGAGCCTTCAGTTTCCTCTTGAAAGCCCTAATGTCTTCAATCAATCGGATGTTTCGTGGAAGCTTATTATATAGTCTCGGGGGCGAACATTTAAAGGCTTTGGCGCGTAAAGTAGACATATATCTAGGCTCCAACAGTTTGGAGTCATCTGTAACTATTCTCGTGTCGACACTATTTGTTGGCTGCCAATATGTATCCATTCTCTTAAGTATTTTGGACGACCGACTCTGATAACTTAGTGGGTTATTGTATATAATTATTTTGAATTCAATTCTCGCTCTAATAGGCAGCCAGTGTAAATCTATTAGTATAGGGGTGATCTTTTTTCTGTGTGGGACACCTTTTATCAGTCTTGCTCCTCTGTTTATTATGTTTTGCAATTTCTTAAGTTGAACTTTTGGTAAATTTTAGTAGATAGAGTTGCAGTAGTCAATCCTGATAATAATACAGTTTATCACAAGTTTCTTTACAGAATTTTCGTCCAGGTACTTTTTCATAAACGCAATAATTCTTAGACGATAACGAGCATTTTTATTACATTGTTTATTTAGACATTTAAAGATAGGTTCCATTCTCTAACACAATCAAGGATTCGGTTTAGAGTTTCAGTAGTGTCATCTATATCATTTATGGAGAAGTAAAATCGTGTGTCATCTGCAAATAGTTTAAACTTCACGCCATGCCTTTGTAGTATTTTCGATACACCAATATTATAGATGCAGAATAAGATTGGGCCAAGTACACTCCCCTGGGGTACCCCTGTGTTTAAGAGTTCATATGATGAATAAGAGTTTCCAATTTGTACACAGTAATTTCTACCAACTAAGTAGTCTTTTAGGTATTCGAAGGCTTGATCTTCAACGCCGATGGACCTTAGATCTTTTAGTAGCAGTCCATGCACCACTGTATCAAAAGCAGCACTGAGGTCGAGCAGAATAAGGATACCACATTATTTTCATCCATCATTTCTAGCATATCATTTACAACAGAGCAGATGGCTGTCTCCGTAGAGTATAGTTTTCTGTAAGCAGATTGGTTGTCAGGCAAAGCTTCTATTACTTTTAAGTAGCTGACTATTTGTTTAAGAATTACATATCCAAGCACTTTTGAGATAAAGGGTAGATTTGAAATAGGTCTATAGGAGCCTTATTCCTGGTAGTCCAGTGCATTTTTCAGAACTGGTGTGACTATAGCCATTTTCTCAGATTTAGGAAACTTACATTCATCAATGCTTGCATTTGCTATTGTCATTATCATTTCGGCTAGACTAGAAAAGTTTCGCTCTCCAATTACTTCAGATTTTGGCATAGGGTCAATCCCGCAGTTTTTTTCCTTTGCTGTCTTTATTATTATGGTGATGTCATCTTGTTTATGTTATTAAATCGTATTAATTTTGTATGTGTGCCTAGTGTATCATTAATCTGATGTTGAGTATTTACCAATGACCTGGTTATATTTTCAATTTTGTTTCTAAAGAATACTAGAAAATTATTTGCTAGTTCCTGGCCACTGTATCCAACAGGTAACTTTTTTTCTTTTACATTTCCTATTATACCAATCAGGAGACGATATAACTTATTCATGTGTGTTGCTGCTTCGAGGATCTGTCTCCTATAGCATTCATTTGTTTTTCTTCTTAGTAGGTAATTATATTGACACGCAGCAGTTTTGTATTCTACCCAAGTACTTGCAGTTGTTAACCTATTCCACTTTCTTTCTTTACGTCTTTTTTTTTTTTACCTAAGTCTCTCATTTAGACCAAGGAGATTGGTCTTTTACAGTTATAGTTTTTTCCATCGGTGGGCACATGGTATCATATTCACTTTTACTCACTTTATTATAAGTGGTCGTAAGACAGTTAGCCCGCTCAGCTTGGTCACTGGAAAAGGTCACAAAATATTTGAAATCAACCGATCTCCCCAATTGAGAGATCTATCATTAATCAAAGCTAAGTACAAACTTATCAACCAGCTTCACTGGTGGGGGTGGGGTGATTTTAATTCTAAAAAAAAAAAAAAAAAAAAAAAAAAAAAAAAAAAAAAAAAAAAAAAAAAACTCAATTCGACAGTAATAAGTATGGGCGAACAGTCATCAATTCATATCTCTCTTTGTGGCTAGATGTTATGTCACGGGTTCAATTCACCGTCTGGTCCAAAGCTATTATCTTTGTGTTCATTACACATAAGGACTCTGATTACGAGGTATTGAGAGAATAAAGATATTAACAGGATAAAAATATATGGCTTATGTAAATATGGAAAACACGTCTAGTTTTGCAAAATTTACCATTAATCAAAAACCAAATACTAACTTACCAACAAGCTACAACGGTAGAGATGGGTTGATTTCAATTCTAAGTAAAAGATAACAACTGAATTCGACAAAACTAAGTATGGGAGAATTTTCACCAACCTTATCTCTCTTTGTGGCTAAATAATACTACACTCCCACCTCCGTTTCTCTGGCCAGGTTTCAATTCCCAAGGTCACACGAAACTATTATTTTTTAGTAAATTCACCATTTGGTCTTTGATCTTCAGGTATAGAGAGATCCATATTCAAAGATAAAATTTGGTTTATATGAATAAGAAAAATACGTCTTTATGATTAATCAAAGCCAAGTACAACCTTACCAAGGTACAAAGCTCGATTCTTTGACTAACCCGAACCTATCACCTAAGAGTTGATTCCCTCTTGAGTCTCTGATCACGAGGTATCTAGAAAATTTAGATATTAAGAGCAGTATAACATACGGCTTACATAATTATGAAAAACGCATATAAATGTGTAAAATGTATCAGTAATCAAAACCAAGTAAAATCTAATTGTCAAGCTTCAATGGTGGAAATTGGTTAATTTCAATTACAGGAATAAGTATGGGAGAATTATCATCATCTTTATTCTCTCTTTGTGGCTGGACTGTAGGTCACTCTTACCCCTAGGGTGTCTGATCCCGAGGTATAGATAGAATCTAGATATTAGGAGGAGTATAATATATGGCTTTTATTTAATAATGCAAAATAGTGATTTTTTTTTTCATTTATAATCTGTTATGCCTTTTACAAAATTCAATACAGAAAGACACGAACCGAATAATTAAACGTGATGTGAAAACTTCATAGGAACTATATCGAAAAGAATCAATCAAGTGAACATGATCACAACAACAAAATAAGCAACAGAATTCCGAATATAAACTTTCAGTATTCTTGCACACTACCAAGCAGGTGTCACTTGATCCTTTGGCCTTCTACCAGAGTTACTAGACTGATATTGCCTATCGATCAGGTGCTTTATCAAAACCTCACGGTTCTAAAGAGTTTGGAATTCTTCATGCGGTTCCTGGAATACGCTTCGGGATGACACAAACAAATTACACAAAGAAAAGCATCAGGAGGAGATTGCCCGGTGATATTAAAAATATATGTCATGACCAAGTGACCTAACAAGACAAGCACCAACACACAACATTTATACATACACACATACACACACAACACACAAACAGACACACACACACACAGACACATACACAAACACACACACACACACACACACACATATATATATATATATATATATATATATATATATATATATATATATATATATATATATATATATATTGAATATGTGAATATTTATGCATATAAAATACCTATATAATCATTGTTTCATATAATTTTCCTTCTGTGGCGTATTTTCTTAATACTAATAACAGATAATTCCACTTACTTATACATATTAACTACTGCCACTCCTCCTCTAATATTAACATCAAAGGGTTCAGCTTATATATTTTATTTATATATATATATATATATATATATATATATATATATATATATATATATATATATATGTATATATATATATATATATATATATATATATATATGTATATATATATATCTATATATATATATATATATATATATATATATATATATATATATATATACACTCATATATCATATACATAATTTTGCTAAATACTATTTAAAGCTAATGAACATCCTGCATCTCTATGCAATTTATACTTCTCATTAGTATAGTTTCAATAATCCTAATTCTAGACGGTGGAATTACTTGGAATGTTAGCGGGTTTAGAATCTGAAAGTAAATGAGAGAGAGAGAGAGAGAGAGAGAGAGAGAGAGAGAGAGAGAGAGAGAGAGAGAGAGAGAGATTTGGGGTATATTAGAATTATAATTATATATGCTGTTAATGACTTTGGCTTTGAAGGGCTATCAAGAATCGTATGGGCTAACCAGCGGTGGGGAACCTTTTGGTGGATGAAAGACATCTTGCAATCCCTCATCCCTCATGATGGCCTCATAGTAAATTTTTCTTCGTTATTTTATCCAATAAAAACAAATTTATTAGTATTCCAATACAAGAGAGATAGGTTTATGGAAATTTAAAATAATACACTTTCAAATACATATTCTAATTCAGTACTTTTCATACAAATAATCAGTAAATGAACAATATTGAAAACTGAATGTTCAAATATTTCATTTAGGCTCGTAAGTAGTTTTTTAGGTAATAAGTAAATAATGATATAGTGACCATACTATTTACAAAACATTAAGATTAGGGAAGTAGGCTCAAAGTAGGGTTCATGTAATACGTGTTTGAAAAAATATTTGCCAGAAAAAAAAAAAAAACAGATAAATTTCAAGAATATAACATTTCCAATTATTCATTATAGGCAAATAGGAACTTTTTTTATACAAATTATTGATTTCTATTTTTTTTTTCCTTTTTTTATGAACATTTTGATATCAGGCTCTTAAATAGTCGTTCTTAGTTTCAATTGGTCCTGCAAATTCTCCTCTGTTAACTGTGTTCTCAGGGATATCTCGATTTGCATCAAGTACAAGTAGTTTATTGTTAACAGTATATTGAAGAAGAGCAGGAAATCAGTTATCGTGGATGATCGATGGAATTTATTCTCTTGCCAAACAAGCTCCCTCTGTAAGTATTCAGGAGCCTTTGATATACAGGCAAAACGAGCATGATAATTCAGAAACCAAATGAGTCTGAAAAGCAAGTCTCAGAGTGATGTTATACTTTTCAAAATCACTGATTCTTTTATTGCATTCTTATAATAATGTGCTTAATACTGATTTATATTCTTCAAATTGCTTGTTATATGGCAAAAGCACTCTTCTAAATATTTTTGGTAAAGCCAAAATGGAGTTGAAATGGAAGTCTCTTTTTCTAAATGCCTGAAATTTTGGTCACTTACCATAAAAACCTTTATTTTTGCTTATCAAAATATATGAGTACTATTGTTCAATAAATATACCTATTTTGCTTTATCTTTTGTAAAGTTGTAGATA
>NC_090747.1:27635870-27638370 GCF_036898095.1 Palaemon carinicauda | reverse complement strand
ACCAGTTTTAATCCTCGTCCAAGCACTCGAGCATTCACCTCTCTCACCACTCCATCAACATACAAGTTAAACAACCACGACGACATCACACATCCCTGTCTCAGCCCCACTCTCACCGGAAACCAATCGCTCACTTCATTTCCTATTATAACACATGCTTTACTACCTTTGTAGACACTTTTCACTGCTTGCAACAACCTTCCACCAACTCCATATAACCTCATCACATTCCACATTGCTTCCCTATCAACTCTATCATATGCTTTCTCCAGATTCATAAACGCAACATACACCTCCTTACCTTTTGCTAAATATTTCTCGCATATCTGCCTAACTGTAAAAATCTGATTCATACAACCCCTACCTCTTCTAAAACCACCCTGTACTTCCAAGATTGCATTCTCTGTTTTATCCTTAATCCTATTAATCAGTACTCTACCATACACTTTTCCAACTACACTCAACAAACTAATACCTCTTGAATTACAACACTCATGCACATCTCCCTTACCCTTATATAGTGGTACAATACATGCACAGACCCAATCTACTGGTACCATTGACAACACAAAACACACATTAAACAATCTCACCAACCATTCAAGTACAGTCACACCCCCTTCCTTCAACATCTCAGCTTTCACACCATCCATACCAGATGCTTTTCCTACTCTCGTTTCATCCAGTGCTCTCCTCACTTCCTCTATTATAATCTCTCTCTCATTCTCATCTCCCATCACTGGCACCTCAACACCTGGAACAGCAATTATATCTGCCTCCCTATCATCCTCAACATTCAACAAACTTTCAAAATATTCCGCCCACCTTTTCCTTGCCTCTTCTCCTTTTAACAACCTTCCATTCCCATCTTTCACTGTCTCTTCAATTCTTGCGCCAGCCTTTCTTACTCTCTTCACTTCTTTCCAAAACTTCTTCTTATTCTCTTCATATGACTGACCCAGTCCCTGACCCCACCTCAGGTCAGCTGCCCTCTTTGCCTCACGTACCTTGCGCTTTACTTCCACCTTTTTCTCTCTATATTTTTCATACTTCTCTATACTATTACTCTGCAGCCATTCTTCAAAAGCCCTCTTTTTCTCTTCCACTTTTACTTTCACTCCTTCATTCCACCATTCACTGCCCTTCCTCATGCTGCCTCCAACAACCTTCTTGCCACATACATCACTTGCAATCCCAACAAAATTTTCTTTTGCTAACTTCCACTCCTCCTCTAAATTACCAATTTCTCTTACTCTCACCTCGTCATATGCCATTTTCAACCTTTCCTGATATTTACTTTTTACCCCCGGTTTTATTAGCTCTTCAACCCTCACTAGCTCCCTTTTACATCCACCTACTCTATTCCCCCACTCTCTTGCTACAACTAATTTTCCTTCCACCAAAAAATTATCAGACATACCGTTAGCCATACCCCTAAACACGTGCACGTCTTTCAATCTTCCAAACATTCTTTTAGTTATCAACACATAATCCATTAATGCCCTTTCTACTACTCTTCCATTTGCCACTCTTACCCATGTATACTTATTTTTATCTTTCTTTTTAAAAAAGCTAGCACTTATTACCATCTCTTGTTCAACACACATATCTACCAGTCTCTCACCACTCTCATTTTTACCTGGTACGCCATACTTCCCAAATATATATATATATATATATATATATATATATATATATATATATATATATATATATATATATATATCGCATATTTTCCATTCACATGATCCAGTATATTGCAAATATTTTTTTTGTTCTTAATAATATTAGAATGCCTCCTTGAATAAATAAAATAGAAGAAAAATATTAGAAGTTGAAATTCCGCTCTCGGCATCCTAACGCGGAAGTTTTCTCCTTTCCTAGGTATTTCCGAATTATGCATTTGCTCATGCCGATTGTGATCTGGTTCAAAAGCTATTGATGTACCTTGTACCCATGCTGGCCCAAAAATCTTCTAAACTACACTCGGATAATTATCTCTATAAAGGCTAAGGCCGTCAATATATTAAAACACATTCCTTAAATAATAATGAGCGCAAACAATTTCTCATGCAAGTGTGTTATTAGTTAAGGCGTTAGAAATTATCCCTTAACGAGATGTTATGAAAAACATGCCGTGATATATGACCTAAAATATCTTAATATTCATAAACTCCCCTTCACTGTCTGACACGCGCATACAGTAGATTGAGAATAATCGTTCCCAAAATTATCTTTCTTTAAGGCAAACACCCATAATATAAAATTAAATTGTAGTTACTTCTAGACAGTAAACAGAATATATATTATAATTGTAGAATAGATTTACAAATAGGATTTTCTTTGAAAGTTATTCTTCATTGAGATTTTTGGGAGGGCTTTCGAATTATGGTTAATAATATATGTCATGCTTGCATTAGTAAATCGGACAATAAGATATTAAATACAGAGAGAGAGAGAGAGAGAGAGAGAGAGAGAGAGAGAGAGAGAGAGAGAGAGA
>NC_090747.1:27608370-27630870 GCF_036898095.1 Palaemon carinicauda | reverse complement strand
CAGAATGTGGCTGTATATTGGAAATGTGCAGTTCTGGAACCAGCTTGAAATTAGCATGGAAGCGAAGAGACTACTTTTGTGAGATTGGTAATCTTTTCACCGATCTCAAACAAGTTAAGAAGCTTTTTGTTATACACCATTATAAGATGCAAGATTGAATAGCCGGCAGATATAGTTATAGATTTTACTGAGTTTTTGACCTACGTTAATACTTCCCTATTTTACTACATTTTTATAATAATAATAATGATAATAATAATAATAACAATAATAATAATAATAATAATAATAATAATAATAATATTAATAATAATAATACTTATCATTATTATTATTATTATTATTATTATTATTATTATTATTATTATTATTATTATTATTCCCAAACGCATATAAATACAATTTACAGTTAAAATCAACCACAATTTATGTTTAAGCCATATATATTGATTGAAATTGATAATATCAGGATAAATTCTCTCTAGTTATTATACAATTCCAACTACAATGCTATACAATAGTGATATACGAAATAAATTTACCAATGAAAATAATGAAACAACTGATCCGATACCAATAGAAGTGAAGAAAGTATTAAAAGACATGAAAATAGTCAAAGCAGAAGATGATGGCCTGACAATTGATTTGATAATATATGGTCGAATTTTGTTGTAGTAAAACTAGCTGAACTTTAAACAAATGTGTAAAAAAATTCTCTATACCCACAGCTTTGAACTTTATCATTTTTCCTATTCATAAAAAAAAGAGATAAAAGTCCTAAATAATTTTCACCCCAATAAGTTTAATGTCAGCAATATATTAGAAAATTTACGAAGATTATATTTGGCCAAATAGAAAGACATCTAGACTCTATTCACCCAAGACAACAGGCGAGCTTTAGAAGTATACATTCAACAACTCACGACATCCATGTAATTATCCATCCAATGTAAAAATCAAAAGAAATCTAAAAACTACTATTTATGGCATCATGGACTATAGAAAGCTTTTGATTCTGCTAAAGCCTCAGCACTGTCAAAACCTCAGCATTAATAATAGAGTCCTTCAAAAAACAAGGAATAAAAGAATCTTATGTTAGAAAACTTTATATCTACGGAAGAAGTACGGCAATACGAAAAAATACATTCAGATAGTGAGAAATTTTCAATTGAAAAAGGAGTTAGGTATGTCCAGAATAGGTTTCTAAAAAACATAAACATGGATAATAAAGGAATTATTATTAATGATGAATACCTTAACAACTTAGCTTGTGATTTGCAGATGACACAGTTCTGTTTAGTTAATCTGCTGGAGTGTTGATTACAAAACATGATAGATTTTAATAAAGAAAGCAGAAATGTAGGACCGAAAAAGAAAACTAGTATAACTAAAACAGTGTTCAATAAAAATGCATGGAGACAACAAACAAGTTATGGACGAGCTTCTAGAAATTGTTAATGAATATACTTACATATAACAGACAGTGTTTCCCTAGGAAAAGATATAGAAATCAAA
The DNA here is from genome assembly GCF_036898095.1 of Palaemon carinicauda. NCBI lineage: Eukaryota > Metazoa > Arthropoda > Malacostraca > Decapoda > Palaemonidae > Palaemon > Palaemon carinicauda. Next base: position 27,629,355 of record NC_090747.1, on the reverse strand, counting down.
AGGATAAGATGGAGAGCATTTGGTAAGCAAAATTAAATTCTGAAACGTGAAAGGTCACTTTCTCCTAAAAGAAAAGTATTTAATGAGATGGTCATACCAGTAATAACTTATGCATCAGAAACTTGGAGCCTTACTAAAACCTTGGAGTATAACTCAGAGAGCTATGAAATAAATAACGATGTAAATAACAGTTAAAGAATAATATAGATACCACAGCAAACTGAAGTAGATGATATTCTAACAACATGTGAATAAAAGAATTGGACATGCCGGGACGCATATTCCTTAAGTCTGGATGGAAATAGACCCTTTCGGATATTAGAACCAATCAGAGCACGTTTTGTAGCGGTGACGTCGTGAAACTCCGCTCTCCTAGCTCTACCACGTATACGCTTTTCGTAATTCTTGCAGAAGCACTAGTTATATTAATCTTATATAATAGGTTTAATATTGGTAAATATAGTTATTATAAATGTATACACAAAATATGTATCAACCCAACTAATATTTACGCTGGCGCTTATCCATCATAAGTTACTGAGATATGCAAGGCATATGGGACCATTGCTCAATGAAACACACAGAAAGCCATGCCCATGGCAATCAGCCGCTTCATTACAAAATAATTCATGCAGAAGCCCCTGTTTTGAGAATGTAAACTTGTGAGAGGTTATAATATTGGTAAATATAATTACTAAAAAAAGTACAGAGATCCACAAGGCATAAGGTTGGAGACATTGCTAAAAAAAAATACACCAGAAAGGCTATGATCCTATGTCAATCAGCTGTTTTGTTACGTAATACTTCACCCCTTGAAAAAGGACTTAACTACTTTATATTGGCCTCGAAAGGAGGACTATTATCCCAAGGCAATCAGCTGTTTCGTTACAAAATACTCCACCCATGGAAAAAATGACTCGACTACTCATATTGGCCTCGACATTTACGCATTTAGTACATGAAGTAGACTGAGTTTAAAATCTTTGTTACTTTGAATTTTATTTGGATTCATTGTACCCTTCAAAGTAGACAAATTTTCCCCCGTTGATCATATATATTTCTTCTCCAAGTTGATTTGTTCTTTGCTACTTATATACAAATATATTTTTATTGCTGTTTTGTAGTTTTGACTGGATGTTTTTGAAATGTAAATATTTAGTCAGGTTAGGCTAGAATACGTATGGTAATTCATGTTCGGAAGTATACATGGTGTGAGACAGGAAATATAGACCTTTGTTTTAGTTGCTAGGGTAAATGTATGCTGGAATAAAAAAATCATATTCTTTTGATAATATGCAACGGAAATGAGTAGCAAATTCATTCTAGTCAAAGAAAAATATACCAGAATTCTTTTTTCAATTTACACAGATATGTAATAAAAAAAATTACGCTGTGTATTACAACCAAAACCATGCTCAGGTTTTGTTGTGCAGATATCCTAAACTATGCCAAATGTTTGCTTTGCAGCCTCAGATACCATTGCAGCCTCGAATGCCAAAAGGCTTTCCTTTGCTGATATTTCGTTGAACATTTTGATATCAACTGCATAGCTTGGAATATAAAAGGAAAAACAAATTATTTACAAAAGATTATTTTATACAAAGGTTTATCATATACAAAAGATTACTCATATTGTACATCATATAAACAGTTGATTGACTCTAAACTGCACAGTTCCATTGTCAACCAGATACAATAAAAATGGAATAATTCATGTTTTAAGAGTTATAATAAATACATAAAATTAATACATTGCCTTAACACTAATCAAAAACTAATGTGAAGTGTGAGAAATATGAATTCGAAAATACGTTTCCTATTTTCCATTTGAATCAAATATATACGAATAGAAAAAAAAAAGTACATGAATATCACTATTTTTCACTTAATGATTTGTGCCATGAGATTTCCCATTGGCCACGTTGCAGGAAATGTTGTGAGCCACATTACGGGGACGTTTAGCTTCTGAAGACACAGCACCTATCATATGACGACTTTTACACAGCGGTGCAGCTCCCCTTGGCCTGCCAGTAGAGCGTCTTGCGAAGGAGGGGAAGCCACTCCCTTCAAAATCTATCAACTTGAATATACTCCATAGTAACTAAAGTACAAGTAACACACGACGAAACCAACAGACTAGGAGGACTATAGGCTACAGACTCAATCAATTCGACAGAAGTTACAGAACAGGAACAGCACATGCAGTTTGTTTACATTGAGCAATGAAGCCATATACCTTGCGTACTCAGACTCTCAGTACGTTTTTATAATGATAAGCACCAGCGTGAATGCTTGCTGGTACAGCATAGTTGATACATATATTCTGTATGCATCTAAAAATAATTAATATATTTACCAATATCATAACGCATTATATGAGATTAATATTGTCAAAACTGGTGCTTTTGCAAGGATTAAGAAAAGTTTATAGGTGGTAGCACTAAGAAGGGCGGAGTCTCATAACGTCACCACTCCAAAACACGCTCTGATTGGTTCTAATATCTGAGAAGGTCTCTTTTCATCCAGACTTCAGGAATATGCTGGCGGGACATATAATGAAAATGAACCTTATGAATAACCGTATGGTTTATTAGAAATTGTAAAAGAAACATTGGAAGGAATAGAAGACGATAGCTGGATGAACTAAGAAGGTTAGTGCTTGTGGACTGGTTCAGAAATACCAAAAACAGGCGTGAGTTGAAAGATGTTTCTGCACAATTCTAATTAATTCCTCATAAAATAAAGGAAAAGGAATTTTATAGGTATGGCCAAGACACTACAAGGAGAATGCCTAGAATCCTTTTGCATTGGATCCTCAAAGAATGATGTGATATAAATAGTATTATTTTTCTTTCTTCACGGTATTGAAGTTTTATATTGATTTCCGTACATTCAAGTGATGTCTGGTCTGGCCATTACTATTAAAAATAGATATTTATTAGATATTTCATGTTATTTCTTCCTTCGAGGTAGTGAATAATTTAATTTGGCATATTTTCTTATATCAGAAATTTTCTTTTTCTTTTATATTTTCTTTTGACTGTATGCGGACATAACCATTCTTATACAATTCGGTTATATTTTATTAATGGCCATGGTGAGGACAATGGTGATGTTTGTCATCCTCATTATGTTACTTTTTATAAATTCTTTTGTATTTTATTGCAATAGTATTGATCATGTTTATATTTAATGCATTTGTATTTTGAATTCCAGAATTTTACACACAGTGAATAACTCCAATTTAAAATAAGAAATACTTCGGTTGAAATTAGAAAACAAAATAGATGAGAAACTTCGTTATGACAGAGTTTGCTTCCTCAACAACACAGAAAATCAAAGAAGTTGGGAAAGAGCCAAAGGAGAGAAAAGGTAAAATGGTCGAGGACAAAATATTGCTTTCTCCTGACATGAGTTTCGAGAGACTTTTGGATGGCTACTTCTTTAAATAAAGCATAAACAAAATAACTCGAATTTTCCGTGTTTCTTTAACTTCCAGGAAGGGAATAGAAGAAATTGTATCGTGAATATACTTATAATAATCACTTTGAGTAAAATAAGACAATATTCATATTCTCATTAGAAAAATAAAGGGTAAAAAATCGTTTTCACTTGACAATAAGAAATTATATCTTAAATGTATAATGTGCAATAGCATAATAAGTTTAGACAAGAAACTATTTAGCTGTTGTTTTAGAGTATATGCATTCTTGTCACGTACATTTTCCATGTGTAATAAGCATTCTTCTATGAATACTATTGTCTAATTTTGCACTTTTGTATTAAACCTCAAGGGAAAACTTCCATCTGAGGTTATGGTCTGTGCAAAAATATATGTGTGCGGGGTTTACCTTTGCAACATATGAAATGATGTCACATCTGTAAATGTATATCATCTTGAATAAATACTGTACTAAGTTGTCATTATACATTACAGTATTCATAAACTGGCTAAAGTATGCGTATTTCTAGAGATCAAATCTGCCTATTATCTTCGATTATCAATGCTACCTTGAGGTTTTAATACTGATCAAAAATCCAAAGGCGTCCATTTGACTCATTTATGTTAATTGGAATGCAATATTTCTGTAAGTATGGGGTCCTTGGTGTAATATGATTTTCAAGAAGTTATAATTGTTACTGGCGTTAAATCAGTAAAAAAAAAAAAACAATCTCTAAACTCTGAAGAGTCTTGAGAATTCTATAATTAATTAGGAGAATAATTTGTTGTAAAGAAAACATCAAGCCAATTACTCAATAAGTAGGTTTAATACACAAGCGTTTCTCTCACGCATGTATGATGAATTGCAATTATACAGCTCTTCATTCAGCCAGAGCACTGAATCACGTTGCTCGTGACGCCAAGTAATTTATATGTTATTCTACTGACATGTATAAAAAATGTATAGAATATTACCATTTCAAATCCATTTAGGTAATACCGCTAAATAAAGGTGTTAATTTATTAAGTACAGGTCTTTTATGCCTTTTGGTGTCAACAGAGATATTTCCAATATGACATGGAATGGACTATATGAGACCATTCAAATGGAACACTAGGTGATACCAAGAGAAAAAAAGATATTATAAGTGAATATGTCGTGCTTTTTAATTAATAATAATTCCCAGTTGGTAGTGTTTTCCAATTGTTATTTTTCTTACTTTATTTTCTAACGGAGAAATTAGGATTTTTTTTTCCGAGAAATTATGTTTAGTGGGGTGTTACAAAATTCCAATTTTAATGTAACATTTAATCTAAAGAAGATGCTTTCATGGAGTCTTGCAATTATGGTCCAATAACATTTACTACCCTGAAATATATACTCCATAACACCTTGATGTGTAGCGATGAATACATATATTACCAATAATTCATCCCAATTATTGATAGGATTTCAAAGTTGGAGTACTTGGGCTCACTGCATCCTACTTTTCCAAGTAGGTTGTAGATGAGCTAATAATAATAATAATAATAATAATAATAATAATAATAATAATAATAATAAAAAATAATAATAATAATAATAATAATAATAATAATAATAACAATAATAATAATAATAACCACCTTCTCCGCTGAGATGTATTCCCCGTCGGAGCCCTTGGGCTTAATGCTACAGTTTCTTCGCCGTGAATAACCAAACATGTCGTATAGGAAGATAAAACAGAGATTGTGGATGGGGCTAAACACAGGAACTAGCCGTGCAGTAGGGTGTATTTAAATCAATACAAGTTTCAATAGCTTTAAACTATGAATACTGTATGCGATTTGGTGTTATGATAATTGTTAATAGGAAAGCAGCTAAAAAATGCCTTATAGATTTCACTGACATAATCACCCAGGTACTGGCTCGTCCTTACAACACATGGTATCTTACTTCCAGGGATCAATAGGTTATTATCAAAATAGAGAATAGATATTCTTTTGTTTTTAGGCAGTCATCAGTCTAATCTTTTTAATAAGAAAACATTTCTTGTGTTTCAGACATTTGTTAATAAATGTAGTTTAGATTAATATCTCTTTACTTAGATTTTCCAGTAATAGTATTTTTCTTTCTGTAACATAATAAGCAGATGATGTCCTCAATAACAATAATTCATAGATTTTTCCTTCTTAGCATATGAGTAATCTGCGTTCCCTTGAATAAAAAAAGAGCAAGTTTCCAAATGGTGTTTTCAATCAAAATTTCGAAACATATGAAAAAAGTGACAATGCTACTCATTATTATCTTTTTTATATTTGGTCTACCAGTAAATTCTGTTATTCGTAATTTTTTGCTTATACACAGTCCAGATTCCAATTGAGGCTACATTGAAAAATTTAGAAATAGGAGAAAAATATAATGGCTAATTAAATTGGTAGAGAGAGAGAGAGAGAGAGAGAGAGAGAGAGAGAGAGAGAGAGAGAGAGAGAGAGAGAGATCATGCAACAAAATTAATACCGGACTTATACGATAATTTTTTCTTTTACAATGAGATGACGCTATTCCGTGTGTTGGTGATGCTCGTAAGTCTATATTTTGAAAGACTATAAATAGAGTTGTATCATCATATCCATATCATGCATATTATTTTCACAAAATAAAAATCATACCATAATACTAAAAAAATAGTCTTAAGTAACTGAAAATTTAATAATTTGACTAAGACTCACGTAACAGAGAATTCTCTGTACATTATGAATTCCTCAATGACCAAGTTCTGGGTTCAAGTAAAAAAATAAATATCAGAGAGAGAGAGAGAGAGAGAGAGAGAGAGAGAGAGAGAGAGAGAGAGAGAGAGAGAGAGAGAAGAGTATTATTTGAAAATATTACTGTAATAAATAGGGATGTCTAGAGTAATATGGAAATCTTTCATGACAAGTTGTTAATTTCCATAGTCAAAATTCTATACACAATTTCGAGTACCTGAGAGCTTGTGTGATGGGCCAAGAGAAAGTTGTGACTCAAAGCAACAAGAAATTTCATGTTCAAAAACAGACACTGTTACAGATGAGAAAAATAGACATGTCTATTCTGGTTCTTTTTAGTACGAGGGAAGAGCGAAGATACAAGCATAATATATACACAAAATGAGCTATGTACAATCATGTGACACACGGTTGGTACATGGATCCCCCCTAAAAATGACATACTGTACATGTTAAATAGGGCGCCTTGATCTAGAGAGGCGAACTGTAGGCGGGTCATCTGGCAAGAGATAAGCAGGTTTTAGACGATCAATGGAGACCCAGTCTTCTTTGCCACGAACGTTTAGTAGGAACGCTTTCAGACTGCGTCGGATCACAAGGAAAGGGACCGTGTAAGGGGCTTGCTAGTGTCGATGCGCAGGAAGACGTGCATTGTAGAGTGCAAGTCTATTGGTATGTGATGCTTCGCTGGGGGCTTGTAAGTCTGGCGGCATTGAATGAATTTTCCCACCTCGTGACATATGCGCTGGAGATCGTCGGAGGAGGTTGTAAAAGGAAAAAATTCGGCAGGGACGACCAACGGGTCGCCATACACCATTTCATCTGCCGAGATGTCGTTGGCGTATTTAGGAGTGGTCCTTAGTCCCAGGAGGACCCAGGGAAGCTGAGTAAACCAGTTGGAATCTTTGAAGCGGGATATCAAAGCTGCTTTGAGGGTGCGATAAAAACGTTCAACCATTCCGTTGGCAGCGGGTTTGTAGGCCGTTGTCTGATGTAGGGTGATGCCCAGGAGATTCGCTAATGATGTCCACAATTGAGACGTGAAAGTGGTACCCCTGTGGAAAGTAATATACTCAGGGATACCAAATCCTGCAATCCATCCTGAGAGTAAGGCAGATGTACATGATGCGGACGTTGCAGTTTCCATGGGAATGGCTTCAGGCCAACGAGTGGAGCAGTCGATGACGTTAAACAGGTAACGATGTCCTTGTGATGTGGGTAGGGGGCCTACAACGTCAACGTGAATGTATGCGAAACGACGCTAAGGTTGAGGGAAGGTGCCCACTCCCGAATCCGTGTGTCGATGTACTTTGGAAGTTTGGCAAGAATTACAGGCGCGGACCCAATTATTAGCATCCTTAGAAATGCCGTGCCAAATAAACTTCGTCTTCAGCAGCTGTGCAGTAGAACGACATGAGGTATGTGAAAGGCCGTGAATTAAATCAAACACCTGCCAGCTCATGGGAGACGGAATCCAAGGTCGCGGTCTACCAGTACAGACGTTACAGAGGAGGGTGGTGTTGGAGTCTTCAAGGGGAAGTCTTCCCAACAGAGGGGCGTGCAGGATACCGTACATGCTTGATACTCTCGATCCTGTCATTGGGCTTCAGCCAGGGCGTCGTAATCCAATCCTAGTTGAACGGCAGCCAACGTGTTTCTTGACAGGACATCAGCAACAAGATTCATTTTCCCAGGGACGTATTGAAGGGTGCAATTGTATTCAGCCACGGCAGAGAGATGTCAGTGTTGCCGGGCGTACCAGGCGTCAGACTGTCAAGTGAAGGCGTGCACCAGAGGCATATGGTCTGTGCGAATGAGGAAGGGCGTACCTTCTAAGAAATGGCGAAAGTGATGGACAGCGAAGTGCACTGCCAGCAATTCACGATCGAAGGCAGAATAACCTGATTCGGCCTTGGACAGTTTTCTGTTGAAGAAGACCAATGGGCAGGGCGAGCCGTTGACCACCTGTTTGATTACTGCGCCAATAGCGACGTCGCTGGCATCGGTGGAAAGAAGGTGAGGGGCATGTGGGATAGGAAAAGTGAGAGTAGTTGATAGGGACTTCTTTGCATTGCAAAAGGGTGCTTCTTGAAAGGGACCCCACTTCAAGTCCTTTGGCTTTCCCTTGAGGGAGGCGTAGAGGGGAGCAAGAGAGGCGGCAATGGCTGGCAGAAAACGGTGATAATAGTTGATCATGCCCAAGAATTCCTGCAGAGCTTTGACAGTCAAGGGCAGTGGAAGTCCTGAACGGCTACTACCTTCTCAGGGAGGTGATGGACTCCTTCAGGAGTGATGCGGTGCCCTAAGAACGACACTTCGTTGGCGCCAAAGGTACTCTTGTCGTACCGGACTACAAGGCCGTTTTGCTGCAGGCGGTCGAGGACGATGCGCAGGTGACGTAGGTGTTTCTGTTTTGAGGAGGAAAACACAAGTATGTTGTCCACATAACATACACAGAAAGGAAGGTCCCCTAAGATGCCATCCATAAGATGTTGAAACATGGCCCCAGCATTACGAAGGCCAAAATAGGAGTAATTGAAGGTGTATATACCAAACAGAGTGGTGATGGCAGTCTTGGGGATGTCTTCTGGGTTCATAGGCACCTGATAATACCTCTTCAGGAGGTCGAGCGTAGAAAAAACCTTCGCTTTGTTCATGTAGGAGGTCACGTTGGCAATGTTTGGGAGGGGGTAGTAATCTGGTTCTGTTTGCATCTTCAGGTGCCTGTAATCCCCGCACGGACGGAGGGAGCCGTCCTTCTTCAGAACGATGTGTAAGGTTGACGACCATGGGCTGGAGGCCTTTTTGCAAAGGCCCATTTCCTCAATTTTGGTGAACGTCTGTTTGGCGGCTGCCAATCGTTCCGGTGCCAGACGTCTGAATTTTACGAAGACAGTGGCTCCCATCATCTTGATATGGTGATAAATACCGTGCTTGGCAGGAACCATGGGCGTGTGGCGATGTTCTGGACGGAAAATTTCCGGGTACGACGATGGAGGGGCGAGGGGGGAACGTGGAAAGCGGGAGGAGCGAGTTGACTTCCGGGGTCACCAATGTGACGGGCCGAGAGAAGGTTGTGAATCAAAGACAGTATGAAAACAACTGAGTGAGTTTATCAGAGAACCCTCTCCTTTAAATACAAAAGCTCAAAGCAACAAGAAATTTCATGTTTAAAAACATACACTGTTACAGATGAGAAAAACAGACATGTTTATTCTGGTTCTTTTTAGTGCGAGGGAAGAGCGAAGATACAAGCATAATATATACACAAAATGAACTATGTCCGATCATGTGACACACGATTAGTACACTAGCAGTTTCCTAAAGGTACAATGGGTAGAAGGTTAGAACTGAAAAAGGAGAATTAATGAAATATGATAATGCTATAAATTTTTTGTCTTCTGGTTTATGGATATTGGGAGCTAAGTTTTGCTAGCAATTACAAAGCCCTGCTTAGTGATTTAAAAGACGACACCGTTTTTACAGAAAAAAGTGGAAATAACAGAATATGTTTATACCTCTTTTAAATTAAGTAAATCTTGATTGTACTTCTTGATTAGGGTTGTAGTGATTTTATACATCCATCGATGCCTCCCCTTATTCAAGTCGAGAGTTAAAGCAAGGCTCAAGTCACATAGTTTTCAACAAACTCACTGTCCTTGTAATCTGCTAAAGATTACTGTTAGTACGACCAAATGAAACAAAAAATTTCACGCTCGATTACTAAGTTGAAACATTCACTCATAAAGATTATCAGTTTATTCTTCCTTTACAATTAATATAATTTTACCAAAAAAATTTTGTTTACCTTATCTTTTACTAAAGACCGCACAAGTTTCATACATGCTTATGAACTGTAACAGTGTTGCTTTTTTTGTCTTATCGCTCGCATATTACAGCACTAATAATAGATTATCCTGAGTAAGATTGTTAACTTACGCTTTATTTGTTATTTTTTTACTGTTTTTGCTCGTTAGTCCTTGAATATAAGCTCGATATCTGTTTAATAGAGTTTAGTTTGATTCCTCTCACGTCTCTGCTACTACTGAACAGCCAACTTGCACAATTGGAGACCACTGGAGGAACAGGTCTCTCCCACCTTACCTCTAACTGCTATGCCCTACTTGTTATAATGGCACCCACTGAACCTAACTCTACGAAACACCCTACCCTAATGAAACTGCTGCCCTTCACCACCGGAGAAGAGTTTGCCTGGTTCCAGCGTGGCGAAATTCAGTTTTGCATTTAGGGTGTGACTCCCTCATGTAGCAAAGCAAACTATGTCCTAAAGGTAATCACTGAATACTTATTCCAAGAAATCTCAAATTATGATGAATGGAACACCCAAATAAATGATGACACCCTAAAAAAATTCCACCTGATCAATAAAACTATCTACTAAGATAGAAAAAATTGAATACTATAAGAGAAAAATCCTCAAAGCAGCAACAGACATAAATAAGTTATATCGTGTATTGAATAGTATAATGGGAAATGTAAAAGAAAACTTGATGGATACAGTGACCAGGAACTAGCAAATAATTTTCTAGTATTCTTTAAAACAAAATTGAAAATATAACAAGGCCATTTGTAAATACTGAACATCAGATTAATGATACACCAGTCACAAAGACAAAATTAATACTATTTAACAACATAACACTAGATGACATCACCAGAATTATCAAGACGGCAAAGAAAACAAACTGCGTGATTGTTCCTATGCCAATATCTGAAGTAATTGGAGAGAAAGACTTTTCTAGTCTAGCCGAAACAATAACGAGAATAGCAAATAGCAAGCATTGATGAATGTAAGTGTCCTCAATCTGAGAAAATGGCTATAGACCCTCAAGTTCTGAAAAAATGCACTGGACTACCAGGAATTAAGCTCATATAGACCTGTTTCAAACCAATCCATTGTCTCAAAAGTACTTGAATATTCAATTGTTGAACAACTATTCAGCCACTTAGAAGTAATAGAAGCTTTGCCTGACAACAAAACTGCTTACAGAAAACTATAATCTACGGAGACAGCCATCTGCTCTGTTGCAAATGATATGCTAGAAATGATGGATGAAAATAAATGTAGTATCTTAATACTGCTTGATCTCAGTGCTACTTTTGATACAGTGGTACATGAACTACTACTAAATGATCTACGGTCAATTGGCGTTGAAGATTAAGCCTTCGAATACCTAAAAGACTACTTATTTGGTAGAAATTACTGTGTACAAATTAGAGACTTTTATTCACCATATGAACCCTTTAACAGAGGGGTACCCCAGGGGAGTGTACTTGGCCCAATCTTATTCTGCATCTTTACTATTGGTCTATCAAAAATGCTACAGAGGCATGGCGTAAAGTTTAACCTAATTACAGGTGACACACAATTTTACTTCTCCATAAATGACATAGATGACACTACTGAAACTCTAAACTGAATCCTCGATAGTGTTAAAGAATGGATGACATTTAAACAACTGAAATTAAATGAGAACAACTGAATTCATGGGGTGGGAAAGAGAAACAGCGTGAGAAACTTAGGTGATATTCAAATGAACATAAATAATGACTCGGTGCTGATATCTAGTAAAGTTCGAGATCTAGGTGTATTTCTTGACTGTAACCTTTCTCTAAATGGCCAAATAAATAATGTAATAAAAAATGCTGGTTATCATCTAAGAAATATTGTGTATATAAAAAAGTACCTATACGAAAATTCAGTAAAGAAACTTTTGATAAACTTTGTTATTAACAGAACTGATTATTACAACTCTATCTATTACAATTTACCAAAAGTGCAACTTAAGAAATTACAAAAAATAATAAACAGAGGAGCAAGACTGATAAAAGGTGTCCCACCTAAAGAAAGGATCACCCCTATACTAATCGAATTACACATATAGGTGTTACGCTGGCAAAGCAACTTACCGGTTTGCCGGGACACAATTTTTTATTTTCACGAATAGGAGTGCAGTGAGGGGCAGGACTTCCTGATCCACGAGAACATAAAATAGAGATGACAGGTAGCGGCTACATTAAAGTTGAGTACAGAAACTGCATTCTTATTGAACTAAAGTTTAACAACAACAGCAACAACAACAATAATAATAATAATAATAATAATAATAATAATAATAATAATAATAATAATAATAATAATAATAATAATAATAATAATGCTGCAATGAGATTTTGTCTAGAATAATAATAGCAATGATAAGATATACAAGAGTAATAATAATAAGACCCACTGAAACAGTTTTTCTCTCTTGCTAATTACTATTCTCTGATTCACAGTGAAGAGGAAGAAGAATAAGCTTGTAGGTAAACATCGTTCGTGCTGGTCCTTCTTATTTTTGCTTATTTCTGGAACTATGGCTGCAGTTTCCCTGAGAAAATTTTATGAAGTTTCAGTGAATAGGTGCCATTAGTGCGGAAGTAGGCATAATGGGTGCTACCATCTATTGAATCTTTCAGTGATTAGTTTCAGTATAACAGTATAGCGTCATATTCGACGGCGTTTAGGAGAAAGGACTCCGTTGGGCTGCAGTTTACTGCATACCCTACTAAGGATGTTGTTAATGAAATGTTATTTATAAAACATGAAACTGATTCATAACTCGATTATGGGAGTTCAATTTATAAATAAGAACAGAATAATAGTTAAAGTAGTACCAAATGTGTTTAATGATCTCATGGAAAATTACGAAAGCAAAGAAGTATGTTCAGACCAGTTGGGAAATGTAAAGATTGTTAATCTTAGTACTTCTATCACATGTGTTTGTATAAGGAATTCTCCTTTCGGACTCGCAGATGAAAAACTGATCAAGGTTTTATCGAAATATGGCAAAGTGGAAGGAAACGGGAAAAACAGATATGCTAACAGACCATTCAATGTGTTATTGACACTAGTCATGACTGCCAGCATGAGACTAAAAAAATGTTCCTCCATCAATTACAGTTTTCGATTTACCTTAACTATAATTTATAGTGGGCAGCCACGGACATGATTTTGGTGTGGTGAAGCAGGTCACATAGCTGAAGGCTACAAATACGAAGATGTAAGGCATAAGTTTAAAAAAGGAGAGTTTCCTCCCTTACCTACGGAAGGAGATAATGAGACCAGTGTAAAAGCAAATGAGTTACTCCAAGTCAATGTACAAAAGCCAACAGTCGAAGAAAGCTGGGGTAACCAAAGGTATCAACCTACAGTTATCGTGACCGGAGGAACGCACAGGGATGAAGAACCTAATTCAAGGGAAAAACAGGTATTAAATTGCACAACAGAAAAAACTGTTAAGGATAACTCGCAAAATGTATCTGAGAAAGCGAAGGGTAAAGGCGTCTCGATAAAACTTGGGAAAGGTTCAACCAAAAGGAATGCTGGAAGTAAGCTGGGGGAAGAAGCGAAGGAAGAATTTGTCTCAGGAGAACCTTTGGACTGCTTAAGGGAAGAAAATGTGTGTAGAAAACTTGAGAAAGGGGTAAACGATGGTAGGCCAAATTATGAGGATGAAAGGGATCGTTACAAGGACAGCCTTAATTATGAACAGGGTGACAATGATGAAGGGAGGCCAAGAATTAGGGTTCCCCAACCAATCGGCGTCAGTGAATTGCGTACGTCAAAAACAAAGGTCGAGATTCATAAGGAGGTTAAAGAAAACGAAGCAGCAAGTATAGTAAAGGTTAAGGCAGAGGGAAAAATAGAATTTAAGGATATATGCTATGAGATGTCAGCGCCCCAAAGGAACTTTACAGTACTGATATGGAAATAGATCCATGGTGTACAAAAACAAACTCTAGAAATAACCTTAGTATAATAATGAAAAAACACCAGTGGTAAAACATGGAAAGGAATTAACCAGAATTCATCATCAGATGATAAAACCGAAAAGTGTACTAAGAAGCTTAAAGCAATGTCACCTAGTATTGTATATTTCTTTTATATAATACGGTCTTGTTAATCTTTTGGGGGTATTGATAGAGAACCAAACTTGATTGCTTATATAGGAAATAGAATGTCAAAAACAAAGTTCATATTGATTAAAGTTTACCCAAATAAACTGGACAAACATTTTACTAAGGAATAGGTAGATAATGCTTTTGTAAAATAAAGTTACTTCATATCACGTAAGGCATACATACTTTGTTATTAGCAAGAGTTGCAATTTGTTATTCATTTTATTGTATATATTAATGTACTTGAAACCATTTTATTGATCCTATTATAAATTTTACAAATAAAAACGAAAAATTAAATGAAAAACCTGTAGTGTTTAGGAAAAGTTCACTTTTGAAGAAAATCTATTTTAAAAAGTTACAGGTATAAGAATAAAAAAGTAAAACAGATCTATAAATTAACCTGTTATGTATTCCATCTATGAATTTTATTTGCCTGTGGAAATGGTACTTTGATATTGTATGTATTTTTCGATAAAAGATAAAACAAAGAAAAAATTACTTCAATTGTTGAAACGTTGAGAGAGAGAGAGAGAGAGAGAGAGAGAGAGAGAGAGAGAGAGAGAGAGAGAGAGAGAGAGAGAGAGTGTCCTATTGCAAGATTATTTTTTCTCGAATCCCCTCCTTTGAGAGGGGTTTCTGACAAAAATCTCTTCACAGTTTCCTAGACTCTTTCATGTCATTCCTACTTAATGAAAGATTATTAACATGATAAACTGGTATTTTAGCGTTCTTCCCTTTTACCATACAATTAATTGCTAGATTCCCAATTCCTATTGCATCTGAAGCAAGATATTCTACAACTTCAAACTGCTAATTTGTTCTTACAAACCTGGAAGTATGACCAGGTTTATAACCAAATAACAATAATATGGATACTATTATGATTGATATTAATACGTTGTATTCTGCTAACGAAGGATCACTTTCCTTACTCTCAATTAAACCATGAGTTTGACTAAACTCATCTGTCCACCTAGTCACATAAGCAAAAGAATTTTTCACGCCTGCCTTTTATAGAGATGAAAATCAACAACAAATTAAGCTGTTTTCAATCCACTGCAGGAAAAGGGCCTTAATCTTTTTCATTCATGTCAGAGATATGTCCATTTTTCATCACCATACAGGCCATCTGCGGATTGATGATGGTGGGAGACTACTATGATAGCTGAAGAGCAGGACACCATAATAATGGTAAGCCTGATTAGAAAAACCTCCGTGATCTGGGCATTACACAAACCTTTCCACCACGTTTTCCTTTCCATTCATTTTTTTTTTTTTTTTTTTAGGATATTATAGTCACTTTTGTTGTTGACTTTTATATTGTAACATGAGCTTATTTATTCTGATATATCCTTTCACAAAGCATTCATAAAACAGGATCATTCACATTCCAAATTACAAAACAATACTATTCATGTATAAAACATTCCAGAGCAAACAGTATTTCCAAGGATCTGCCTCTCACAGGGTTAATTACAATGAAATCGTTTTAAGTCATCAGAAAATTAAAAGTAAAATTCATTTAATGAGGAAAGCGTATCTAATTAAGGTCACCATTGATAGTGCACTTTTAAATCGCCAATTAATTTTTTTAATTACTTGGTAATCAAAACAATAATAACTCGTTGACGATGACTTCATGCTTTTTAATTGCATCATTGATTTTTTACGTTAATATTCTCTTTAAGGAACAGCTAAAGTCAAAATGTGTTATTTTTCATGTTCAATGATAATTAATTTTTTTTTCATAATAAGGTAATCAAATTGTAATGATAGTGATAATATTAGTTATAATAATGATGATTAAAATAATGAAAATAAGAATAACACATATATTGAAATTAAGTTAAGGATTTTTAAAGAAAGACATATATAAACCACGTGTAAATATGACCTCGGAGAGAAAATAATAATAATAATAATAATAATAATAATAATAATAATAATAATAATAATAATAATAATAATAATAATAATAATCGTTTGACCTTTATTCCACCATTCAAGGAATTGCCAACGATAGATTAAGGTAAGAAGAGTATCATCAAAATAATATGAAATTCAGAAGTTTCTCTTCCAATGTTATATTGCCTTCCTTCATTTTACATTTTCTCTAATTTTAATCTCATGATGAGAATTCCGCTTGACGACATTTCATTTCGTTTGTATTTTCCCTGTATTGCGTATCTGCAAATGACCAAAAGGTTAAACAGAAAAAAAAGAAAACTTGCTATGATGCTGAAGTGTTTAATTTGATCCATATTTTTTGATGATTAGGCACCTTTTGGAAAATGTTGTAGAAATAGCTAATATATATAATAGCAAGTAATTAAATTTGTATCTGTCAGATTATACATTTACTAATCTAGTTTGCCTTTTATTTGCATTGCACTGAAAAGTAGATATTCTTTTCACATGAGACAGATGAATAAATTTCGGTTGATCGTTAAGTCTTTGCAAAATGTTTGTGAGGGAAGAGGAAATTATTGGCTACAATTCGAGCTTGTCCTCTGGGATAAGGATTAGACATGTTTTCGAAAAACTAAACCTTTAATAATTACTTTTTATTCCAAAACCTCTGAGAAAAGCAATAGCACCAGTGGTCAAGAGAAACCCAAAGGTACGTTTTTCCGTTGAAAATATTTCGCAGCAAAAAAGAATTGGATATGGAGAATCATAGGGTTATAATATTGATATATTCATACTCTTGCTCGTTCTCCCATATCATCGATATAAGTTTTATAAATTTGTATATATATATATATATATATATATATATATATATATATATATATATATATATATATTTGTGTGTATTATTAACCACACACAAGTACACACGTCCTCACTGTCCATCAGCCACTGTACGAAATCGCCGAACAGATCCAGTGGAGATGGCCAGAAACACATATATCTTATTTTTAAAATCTCTTTTTTTTTTTTAAATAAGATAAAACTCCCATATATAGAAGGTATTAAAACTATAATAAATAATATAAAAACTGAGAACCCCTTTGTTTTTTCATATTCCAAGACAATAGGAAGCACCTTTATTAATGTTTATCAAAATAAAAGATATATAGAATCCAGCGTTTATAAAGTACCATGTGGGGATTATGAAAAAGTCTACGTTGGGCAAACTGGCCGTTCGCTATCTCAAAGATTATCCGAACACAAAAGATCTGTAAGGTATGGCTATGAAAACTCAGAGATTTTCGTTCACCTTAGAGATTTTGGGCACCAGCTTAACTGGAGTGAGTCGTTTTTGCTTTTTAAGAGTACCTGTCCCTACAGAAGGAAAATCCTGGAATCAGCTATCATAAATCAATCAAACACAATGAACCTATCTGGAAAGCTGACACAGTGGACAATACTCTTCTCAACAATATCATTAAGAAGATAATCCACGGAAATCGACCGCCAGATATGCATCAGAGGTCAAGACATTCTCCCAGCGGCTCAACGATAAGAAGACGCACCTGGATGTAACTAAATTTGGCTAATCCTTCCAGCAATTGTAACAACTGTAGAACAATTGAACACACCCTTTTGCTTTCCTATATAAACCGTCACTCTCCACTGTATTCCTCATTTTTACTTTACATCCTGAAGAGGGTCAATGTTTTTTGACTGAAATATAGTGATTTATTTATTTCCTGTGTTTCTTTTATGGGCCTTTTTGAAAAAAAACATGTTAAACTGTTCGATTAGAGTTATAGGTAAGATATATATATATATATATATATATATATATATATATATATATATATATATATATATATATATATATATATATATATATATATATATATATATATATATATATATATATATTATCCGCAGGTAATTGCAAAGTTTAAGGTGAATTATCAAAATGTATATAGTAATGGATGCATCATATTTACAAAAGAGTTGCAACCATATTGCAACTATTATTTGAGTTAATTTATTTTAACCCGAATTTTGGCCCTTAGAGTGCCACAGTTTTGGCGTCAAGAGAAAATGTATCACTGATTTTTAATCCAAGAAGGCTGTCTTTCAGAGGATGTATTGCATATATGTAGGGCTATATTTGAATATTTCGTTAATGGTCGTTTTCTTCTAAGGATATCAATTATAAGGAGTATTTCAACACTGTTGTTTGTGTTTATATTGGTATTGAGTATTTAGATATCAATAAAATATATGCTTAAGGAGGCATTACATAGAGAGAAGTTTGTATGTATGAATAGATTTCTGGCATATTCCGTCAACCTACACTTAGTTTGGTATGAACACAACACTGGAGAAAACGTAATAAGGAACTTCCAGAAAATTTGGAAAAGTCGGTCCTTTCAATTGAGAACGTGAAAATCACATTGATTTTTCAACTTAGATCCCAGACTTAGAATTTAACGAATACCTCACATTTGGACCCTGACCTTTATTATTATTTGAGCTACATCTTATGGTTTTTAATCACATTTACGTATATGTATATTGAAGAAACGCTATAAATTACAATAAATTCATCAATCACTGAAAAATTAATTTTATTTCTCTAAACAAAACTCAACACTTAAGAAAATAAAGTAATGAGAAACAGAAGTCTTACTAAGTGGGTGAAATATTAATTCAAGTTAATAAATCTGTCTTTAAGATTTTATACTCTCTGGTGGTGGTAATAATAATAATAATAATAATAATAATAATAATAATAATAATAATAATAATAATAATAATAATAATAATAATAATAATAATAATAATAATAATAATAATAATAATAATAATAATAATAATAATAATAATAATAATAATGTATTGCGAGATATTTATGCATCCACTTTTAAATTAATCATTCCAATGACCCTTCAACCATATTTTACTGCTACTCTGGGATTTGTGCCATGAAACAATTTATCTTCGGGAAAGGACACATTTGGTTTTCAAGTTATTCCATCTCTCAGAGATACATTTCCTGTAAATCATAAGAGACAAGGGTAAAGCGGGAATAAGGACAGAATCATTTATTTCTACTGGTCGTGTAAAAATGTATTTGGAAATTTACATATAAGGCTAAATTTCTACAGTTTGTGCATATAGTATGAAAAGTATTGGGCAAAGAACATTACCCTAAGAACACCTGATATCCCATTCCTATACTCACTATAAATACCATTAACAACAACTCTTTACGATTTATTACTTAAAAATTCAAACATTATGGTAAGAAACCACCCACCCACTCCTAACTGTGTATGTTTGAAAACAAGGCCCCCATGATTAGCATGGTCAAGGCCAGCACTAAAATAATTCTAATCATAGGAACTTCCTGACCATAAACAATGGATTTCTGTAAAGCATTGGAGGTGTAAGAATTGCATCACATGCTCCAAGGCCTTTACGAAAACCAAACTGTGGAAGAATCAACGACCATCCCGAACCAGATATCAAATAAATCCTGAGGGAGGAGAAAAGGGGGAATAAGAAAATAATTCAGTTAAGACTTTCAATCCTGCATAATCATTTATTTTTACTGGTCGTGTAGAAGTTTTTTTTTTTTTTTTTTTTTTTTAATGGCAAATAATGCACTGTATATGGCTAAATTGCTATTATTTGTGTAGGTTGAACATAGGGAAGAGGCTGGCTACGTACCATTTTCTTTTGCATAATAGTATGACACCACATTTTCTTTTTTATTAGAAACTAATAATCAGACCAATATTTAGATACCAAGTGTTCTATGGCTAGGTAATATTTTGTAAAATTATTATCAGTTTTGTTATTCAATTCAATTTATCAAGGAAAAAAAAAAAAGATAAATAGTATTGTTCTTCCTATGTACCGTGTCTGTATTTTACTTATATATCTAATCTTGGAAAAAATCGCAAAAATATACTGTACCATTTTGCTTGATCGTAAAGCAGGAAAATCAGATAAACCTGTAACAGAAACGAGTATATCACAACCATATGCCCAGCGACCATACAGGATAATAGAATTTTCGAACCCTGCCTTTTCATGAAGAAAGAGGGAATTTCTCACGGCACTGAGGAGTGTGCCAGTTTATTGCTAGCAAAATTGCGGTGACAGAGTCGATGAGCCCTGATCAACGATATATGAAAGCCTTGGATGGTGATTCATGCGTAGATAATTCATACATATGCCATCCATTTTGCATCAGCAGAGAATCATATGTTGTTAAATAACATATTATTGCTCGCAAGATAAGGCTTACAAATTCGATCTACCCTGATCTACGGGATATGAGAGGCGTCAATTAAGATTCCTGCGTTAAGAATTCTCACACAATTTATAGATGTTACACCAGCAGATATTCCCTTGTTCAATAACACGATTGTTCATTCTTTCATACCGTCCACTTCTCGAGTATATTAAATTCATTCTTTTGCAGAAAGGTTAAATGTAATTTTAATAATGATCAAATGATAAATGGAGCAATTTCTAATTTCGTCCCCTATATTTATATTGCTCCAGCTTATTCATACAATATGTAATGATGCATCGCCGATAAAGATATTGTGTATGTGTATCTCCTAGAATTATATATGTGTTTCCTTTTAAATATCCTTTTATTTTCATACGAATGCTATAATTGATAATGTATTTAATGTGAAATATTCAAGATAAAGATATTCTTATTTTGATATAATTTAAAATGATTAAATTATACATAAATTTCTGGAATACCATATATATATATATATATATATATATATATATATATATATATATATATATATATATATATATATATATATATATATATATATATATATATATATATATATATGTGTGTGTGTGTATATATATATATATATATATAT
>NC_090747.1:27600870-27603370 GCF_036898095.1 Palaemon carinicauda | reverse complement strand
TAGAGCAATTGATTAGGCAACATTTTTTGGGTGAGGTATGTTGACGATGTATTTGCTGTACTGAAAGCTTGCTCCGATATTCATAGAATATTAAGTAATCTCAGGTATATAGTCCACTCCATATCTTTTACGGTCGAAAAAGAAGACAGCAAATAATAATCTTAGAATAAATAACTATTCATGACATGAATCCGATATCATGCTGTCTGCATCAAGGCCCATGTTCCATAGAGCCCTCAGTATTTGCAGTCCAAAATAAATTGATAAGGAAACTAATGATATACAGTATATGGAATAGGTCTTCAAGCTACTTTTAGCACACAAAACATAGACAAACGATTGACACTTGCAAGAAAAACATTAATGTACCCAAAAGGAATAAGATGAATAAACCCATGATATTTGCTTGTACTGTACATGGTTCAAGTCAATTAGAATAATTGTTTCAAATTATTTTAGGAATGTGCATGCTTCTTGCAGAATTGGCATTTTACTAGAAAATACCAGGCAGAAGTGTTGGTTACATTACCTTCATAAAAGGGTACCATTGAATATGCATTTTGTGAGAACTCTAACAATTGGGATATGAGATTTTAATAAATTGTTATAAATAGGTTCTGACTTGATCAAGAGCTCAATAAATAATCATAAAATATAATAAACTGTATTCAATCCTCTAGGTTCTTAGATTTGTCTGACACATATGTATTGTTTTATGTACAGTATGTAATATTTTAGGAATAAGTACCTAAATATCAGATATACAATTATTATGAAATACTGTATATTGTAACTTCCCTTAGACATGGATTTCAACTTCCCTAAAATGACAAATGATGAACTGCCACCCTGCTTCATGATATCTATGTTTATGTATTTGCAGATGCCTGCAGTGGATTAGAGTGGTCAATAATAAATGTCTTGTTGATAAAAGTACTAAATATGTAAACAACTGTTGTAGAGTATGCAGTCTTCACTTTTCCTGCAAGAACTATGTGACTCCGGATTCCTCAAGACTCAATATAAAGGCATATCCAGATCAAAATCTTGCAGGTGTGGATGAATATGTTATTGCTATAATATAAATATGTTCTTATATACTGTAATTTGTTTTATAATACATTTTTATAGTACAGTATTATGTACTGAAAATGTTAGTTATACTGGTAACTCTTTCCCACTTTCACAATAACATACAACTCTGAGTGCAGTACTGCAACATTTGAAAGCATTTTTGAAAAATCTGGCACAGGTACAGTTCAGTTTGTAGTTTTGAAATCTAATTGTTTTGGTTGAATGATTTCTCTGTGGTTTGTTTCCTATTGGATTTATGATGTCAATTTTTATTTGCTTTTTATGAAAATTAAGTAAAACCTAGATTTTTGCTTATACATTATTCTTTAAAATACAGCATTGCATTTGTTATAAAAGGGTACCTTACTTTTACTACTTTGTTGTTGAACTTTTCTTAGTTTTATTAACAAACGTTGCTTAACTTTTGCCTAATCAGCATGCAAGTTAAGTCTGCTTTTTCATTTTGATTTCATATTTTTGGTTTTGATTATCCCATGCTTTGTTTGCTATTTAAATTCTGATATATGCATGTTTTCTTTGCATAACTTGTATGATTATTGCATGCAAATTAAGCATGTGCCATTTCTTTTACTTTGTTTATGTTCTTTGCAAGAACATTTGTGTACAGTCGTTTAGCTATGTACAGTATACAATCATAAGCACAAGCCTAAAAAAGAAAAATAATTACTGTATACTATATTGGTGAAATAAGAAGATAATATGAGAATAAGTTTGTTTCATTCTAACTGCCATCTCAATTTTAGATAAAGATACTTAGCAATTAATGTTACATTAACTGAACGATTTTATTTAATGATTCAGAAATGCCTATTTAAGTCATAAGTTATGATAGAGCCCTATAATCATGTTAACAAGCAATATTAATCGATTTGGTATTCAATAATTTATAAAGAGAAGTTTATTGCAGCATAAGAATAAATTTTAACATTTAAAAAAGCCGTGCGACGCCACAGCCGAGTTTTAGTTGCGGGCATGATCAATAGATGGCGCGCATTCTGACGGGTTGGATGAAGTTTTTTTTTCAATGGTATTAATAGCCAGTTTCCCATCTTTCGTGTATTGTCTTTGGTAAAACTACCGTTATTTAGTCTTGGGTAATAGCATAGCCTCTGCACCATGATCTTCCACTGTCTTTGGTTATATTTCTTTTGCTTGAAGTTACAATTGAACATGCTATTCTATTTTGTTTCTCTACCTCTCGCTTTTTTTCTGAGATTTTCATAGTTAATGTGTGGGATATCTAATTTAATGATGTTGAGTTTCTTCAATCATTTAATTTTGATTGTTCATTCCTTATCTTGAATTTTATTTATTTCCTTGGTTTCTTTTCTCACAAGGATATTTTTTTCCTGTTTGAGCCCTTGGGATTATTATATCATCATACGTTTCCAACTAGGCTTTTTCT
>NC_090747.1:27573370-27590870 GCF_036898095.1 Palaemon carinicauda | reverse complement strand
TGGCTGAAGAAGAACCGACTTCTTTAGATGTCTGGCTTGGGACCAAGGTCTGAGAAGAGTACGTAGCCGAGGCGGCACTGGTCTTCTCAGATCTCTTCGCGCGTTTGATGCATACCTTCTCCAAACTCCGGTTGTATCCTTTAGCTGTGCTCTTAGCACTGGGTCTGTCATTGAAGCAAACTGGAGAGAGCCTAGTACCCTCTCCTGTTCGCGTCTTGATATCCTTTCGGAATCTAGAAGTCTCTTGACAGAGCCCGCTATCTCCTTCCTTTTCTTCGTCGGGATGGAGAAACTGTGTGACAAAAGGTCCCAGTGGATTCCCAGCCACTGGAACTTTTGGGATGGAGAAAGTCGAGACTTTTTTCTGTTGATCTTGAAGCCTAGGTACTCTAGGAACTGGATCACCTGACTGGAAGCTTGCAAGCATTCGGTCTCGGATGCTGCCCACACCAGCCAGTCGTCCAGGTAGGCTACTACCTGAATTCCCTTTAGGCGTAATTGTTTGAGAGCTGCGCTCGCAAGCTTCGTGAAAATCCTTGGGGCTATGTTTAGCCCGAATGGCAGGGCTCTGAAGGCGTATAGTCTCCGTTGTAGCCTGAACCCTAGGTAGGGGGAGAGTCGACGGCTGATTGGAATGTGTCAATAGGCGTCTGACAAGTCTATAGAGACTGAGTATGCCCTCTTGGGCAGTAAGGTCCTTATGTGTTGCAGTGTTAGCATCTTGAATTTGAAATTCACTATGAACTTGTTGAGTGGCGACAAGTCCAGAATGACTCTGAGCTTTTCCGAGTCTCTCTTGGGAACACAAAACAGTCTCCCTTGGAATTTGATGGACTTCACCTTTCGGATCACCTTTTTCTCCAACAGTTCTTGAACGTACTCCTCCAAAACGGGGGTGGAGTGTTGGAAAAACCAAAGGCACGGGGGTGGAGTGCTGTACCAGCTCCAGCCCAGTCCATTCTTGAGTAGGCTTTGGGCCCAGGGATCGAAGGTCCAGCGATCCCAAAATTTCATCAGTCTCCCTCCTACCGGTATCGTTTCACTTGGACTGCCGTCCTGAGGTCTTGCCTCCCTGACCACGACCACCTCTGAATCCCCTTCCCCTTGAGGGGCGCCTAGACGAGCCTCTGGCTGCTCCTCTAGGTTTTGCACGAAAGGAAGAAGACTGTCCTTCGAACGTTGGGGTGAATGTGGTTGACTGACCTGGCACAGCCTGGGGTACCCACTGAAAAGTAGTCGGGGTTTGTGCCACCATCTGGGGCACTGGAGGCAATGGCAATTGCAGTTGCTGTTGCTGTCTAAAAGGCTTGGCTGGCCGAGACGGTAGCTTAGTCCTCATATTCTTCCTCTTTGGTTGAGGACCCTCATCCGGGGAAGATTTTCTTTTGATAGCCAGGCCCCACTTCTGGAGAAGGCTTCTATTCTCCACGGCGGCCTTATCAACAACCTCTTTGACCACATCGGTAGGGAAAAGGTCTTTTCCCCAAATGTTGGAGGAGATTAACTTCTTTGGCTCGTGTCTCACCAAAGCCCCGGTGAACACGAACTCCCTGCAAGCTCTCCTTGCCTTGACGAAGCCATAAAGGTCCTTCGTCACTGTGGCTAGGTGAGACTTAGCCACTACCATGAACATTTCATGGACCTTGGGGTCACTTGCCATCGTCTCAAGAGTAGTCTGATGAGACATTGAGGCAGCCAGTCTTTCTTTTGTCTCGAACTCTCTTCGTAAAAGAGAGTCGGACAGCTTGGGGAGGTCCTCGCTGAATTGCCGTCCGGCGATATCAGCCTCCAACTTTCCCACTGAGAATTTCAGATGGACATCCTTCCAGTCTTTGTGGTCCATAGGCAGGGCCAGCGACAAGGGTTTACACTCCTCCAGGGAGGGGCAAGGCTTGCCGGCCTCGACTGCCTTTAGGACAGCCGCAAACCCTTTCTGTAAAAAGGGGAAGGCTCTATCAGGAGAGGACACAAAAGAAGGGAGCTTCTTGTTCAATGCAGCTACCTTCGAGTTAGAGAAGCCCCTCTCTTTCATCGAGGATGAAAGTAGGGCTTGAGCCTTAGCGTGGTCCATAATAATGACCTCCTTCGGCTCTGTCTCCTCCCTTGAAGCTGGTTCTTTTCTCAGCCGGACATAGCAGTCCGGATATGATGCCTTGCTGGGCCAGAATTCTACCTCCTCTAGGGGAACTGAACCCAGCTTATCCGAGATGACGATCTTTCCAGTCGTCATTGGCATGTGCTCAGCATACCTCCATGGGTTAGTATCTGAGCATACGGGAAGGTCTTTCACATTGAGCCTTTTCCGGGGCCCATGTGATTCTGCCAGGGACTGCATACGCAGTTCCATTGCAGCCGCCTTCTCCTGATTCTCCTTCTGCATTTGTTGGATCATTCCAACAATCGAAGAGAGGGCCTGTCCCAGTTCTACTGGGAGACCAGCCGATGTAGCCGACACCTCGTCGACCTCATCCTCTACGACATCCGGGGTTTGAACTTCATCCTGACCTTCTGCCAGGAGGTCTTGTTCCAAACGTTCGTCCAGGTCAGACATCCTGTCATCCAACTGGATGTCTTGCATTGCGACTGCGACTTCCACGTCCACCTGGACTTGATATTGAGGGATCTCCTCTTGAGGCTGGGGAATCACTGCATCAGCTGATGCCTGGGGAAAAAGATACGCCCTCATCTTCTCACTTGGAAGATAAGGGCCAGAGGTGTTCTTCTTGAAGCCCCTTACCCAAGTACGAAGCTTTTCCCTTGCTATATCCCTTGATTCCACCGTTCTAGGGGAATCAAAAGCCTCAGTAATCAGGTTAGTGCATACAGTACATACCTGAGGGTCCCAATACTGGAGATCATCCTTGGAGACAGCGCATGCTGCGTGTCTCCTACAACACTCATGTCCGCAGAGGTTCTTGCTGCGGACATTGCAGAAAACATTTCCGCACTTCGGAGGGTCCTCCTGTAAAGAGAAGAAATTTCCATGAGTATCGAGTGAACTATATATCACTGGATATGCATAGTATAGCATAACAATTCATAAAGGAAAGACACACACTTGTGTTTCCCTCACAACCCATTGTTGCAGCCTTCCAGATAATAAAATCAAAATGGTTTATCTCTTCTAGAGTAACCAATGCAAGGTTTCCAGAGGAAACAGGTGGAGCTCACACCTAAGTAATGATTTTAAAATCCTGGATAATAGACAGGGAAGAACTCAGCTTCCTATCTGAGGGCAACAGCAAAGGGATGTGCAAGAAAACACAATAGTGTTAGAAGATACAGTGCTGTACCAAAACCCTTACTATAGTTTTTTTGGGCTCAAGCCATGTCGTCCTGATGGAAGTTCCTATAGGGTAGCTTCCTAGGGTATATTACAACTACGGCGATATTCCCAGAGAATTTACCTTAAGGTACCAGAATTCTAACTCCTGGAGCGAGTATCCCTCGTGAAAGGGATATCGCGACATATCAGAGGACGTATTCTAGACACGTCACATGGCAATCTACATCCTGGACAGAGATTTCGTCTCGTAGGAGGTGATTGGCGAGATACGAATTCGGGAAAGAAAAAGGGGAGCCGCTCCCAAGGCTTCCCTATCCCCCGATTCGTATGCGTGCCTGGCGCCAATCCTGGTGCCATCTGTATTCCTTTTTGCGTAGCTTAACAACTCGGTGTTTTTTCCTGTTTTTCTCGCAAATCTTGGATTTATTCGGCTTTTCATGGCTTCTCTGTCTTCGTTGGCCTCTGATAAGTTGAGTATAGTGTCTGTTATGTATAAATGTAGGCTCTTGGTTAAATTTTGAGTGATTAATAGGATTAATCTTTGATACAAGAGCCGTAGCCTACCAGAGGTGTCCTGGACACTGTCGCTCGCTAGGTATAAATTAGTTAGTCAGACCGACATTCCTGGTTGTTTTGCTTTAATAAATTTTAGCTATTTAGCATTACATAGGATTTCCTTTCGTGCTTAGTATTATTTGGCGAAGTATTCGCCATTCTGGCCTACGCTAGGCCATGTAGCCTAGTCGTTTGGTCCTAGTACTTCATGCATGATTTTGGTTTTTCCGACTGTAATTAAAATTTTATTGAAGCTTTAGGCTATATTTTATACATTTTAGACTGTGTGGAATATTTCCAAGATTGTATACGTGTGAGTTTCGGTGAATTAGGTAATCGATTCTCTTGGTGCCTAGGCTAGTTGCTTATGGAGCCTTAGTATACTTTATCATACTCCCCGGTTGCTTTCTTTTCTTCGGAGAAGGTATGCAATCCCTTTCCCTCTGTTTAAGCCTTGGGCTTATCCCTAAGTGGTTTTTTCCGAATTTATTTTCGATAAAAGTATACTAGGGTGTTACTGTACCTTCCTGTTCCTGTAGTTATGGTTCAAGAGGGACAGAACAACAGAGTTTTTAGTCTGAGTCTGTGTTGTCTGGCTTGGGGCTGAGTCCCCCTCGCTGACCTAACACATACAAAGGGAGCTTAGCTCCCTTAGGTCACTACCGAAGGTTTCTGTAGTTATGATTCCTTCTTTTGTGATCTACCAGACTAGTCCTGTTGCTGTTCTCGGGGGAGGATAAGTTCTTCCCTTGGGAGTAGCAACGCCTTCCTTGCTTTGGTGCTCTGGAAGCTGGCAAGTATTGCTGGCCTTTCCCCTTAGATCTCCCTTAGGCTAAGATAAGTTTCTTGGCTGCGGGTCATCTGTCACTAAAGCAAGGTTGGCAGGACCCTCTTGTCCCTTCCCCCTCTATCTCCGTAATGGCCTAGCCATTACTGTACTGTACGTCGTTCTACATCTAGACCTAGTATAGGTTAGGATGGGGAATTGACTCAGCCCCTTGCCGGCCGGCAGAGCTGCTGGCCGGCAAGGGTCTTATGTTTTCGAGTGCTGCCCGGACCTCTCTTGGTCCCTCATCCATGCCTGCCGGCAGAGCCGGACGGCATTGGTCAAGGAAGCCTGAATTAGTTTCTCCCCTTCCTTATATGCACTCTTTCGGTTGCCGGGCTTAGAGGTTGTGTACACTCTTATCCCGGCATCCATTCTATTTTTCTTCTAGTGCTGTACCTGTCCCGGCTGCCGGCCTATGAGGCCGGCAGCCGGGCAGGTGTAGTCCTCTGGTTCTTTTGCTGCCGGCTGGCATCGGTCTTGTACCTTTGCCGCCCGGCTTATGTCAGTCCTTGTCTGCCGGTAACCAAGAGTGTGGCCGGCAGCTGGGTATTACCTTGTGTAGTTGCTGGCCGGCAGCCATTGCCGGCCAACACTGGCTGTTACCGGCCGGCAGTTGCTGCCGACCGGCACAGGCATTTGAACCAGAGTGCTGCCGCCCTATAGCTGTTAAGTAGTATACTTTAAAGCTAGTTGTGGTGTGTGCCGGCCGGCAAAGGCAGGCCGGCACACATCCCCCTATACTGTACTAGTATTCTTCTGTATAGCATATACAGTAAGAAGAAAACTATAGTAAGGGTTTTGGTACAGCACTGTATCTTCTAACACTATTGTGTTTTCTTGCACATCCCTTTGATGTTGCCCTCAGATAGGAAGCTGAGTTCTTCCCTGTCTATTATCCAGGATTTTAAAATCATTGCTTAGGTGTGAGCTCCACCTGTTTCCTCTGGAAACCTTGCATTGGTTACTCTAGAAGAGATAAACCATTTTGATTTTATTATCTGGAAGGCTGCAACAATGGGTTGTGAGGGAAACACAAGTGTGTGTCTTTCCTTTATGAATTGTTATGCTATACAATGCATATCCAGTGATACATAGTTCACTTGATACTCATGGAAATTTCTTCTCTTTACAGGAGGACCCTCCGAAGTGCGGAAATGTTTTCTGCAATGTCCGCAGCAAGAACCTCTGCGGACATGAGTGTTGTATGAGACACGCAGCATGCGCTGTCTCCAAGGTTGATCTCCAGTATTGGGACCTTCAGGTATGTACTGTATGCACTAACCTGATTACTGAGGCTTTTGATTCCCCTAGAACGGCGGAATCAAGGGATATAGCAAGGGAAAAGCTTCGTACTTGGGTAAGGGGCTTCAAGAAGAACACCTCTGGCCCTTATCTTCCAAGTGAGAAGATGAGGGCGTATCTTTTTCCCCAGGCATCAGCTGATGCAGTGATTCCCCAGCCTCAAGAGGAGATCCCTCAAGATCAAGTCCAGGTGGATGTGGAAGTCGCAGTTGCGATGCAAGACATCCAGTTAGATGACAGGATGTCTGACCTGGACGAACGTTTGGAACAAGACCTCCTGGCAGAAGGTCAGGATGAACTTCAAACCCCGGATGTCGTAGAGGATGAGGTCGACGAGGTGTCGGCTACTCCGGTTCAGATTCCGGAGCCTATTCCCTCAACATCGGCTGGTCTCCCAGTAGAACTGGGACAGGCCCTCTCTTCGATTGTTGGAATGATCCAACAAATGCAGAAAGAGAATCAGGAGAAGGCGGCTGCAATGGAACTGCGTATGCAGTCCCTGGCAGAATCACATGGGCCCCGGAAAAGGCTCAATGTGAAAGACCTTCCCATATGCTCAGATGCTAACCCATGGAGGTATGCTGAGCACATGCCGATGACGACTGGAAAGATCGTCATCTTGGATAAGCTGGGTTCAGTTCCCCTAGAGGAGGTAGAATTCTGGCCCAGCAAGGCATCATATCCGGACTGCTATGTCCTGCTGAGAAAAGAACCAGCTTCAAGGGAGGAGACAGAGCCGAAGGAGGTCATTATTATGGACCACGCTAAGGCTCAAGCCCTACTTTCATCCTCGATGAAAGAGAGGGGCTTCTCTAACTCGAAGGTAGCTGCATTGAACAAGAAGCTCCCTTCTTTTGTGTCCTCTCCTGATAGAGCCTTCCCCTTTTTACAGAAAGGGTTTGCGGCTGTCCTAAAGGCAGTCGAGGCCGGCAAGCCTTGCCCCTCCCTGGAGGAGAGTAAACCCTTGTCGCTGGCCCTGCCTATGGACCACAAAGACTGGAAGGATGTCCATCTGACATTCTCAGTGGGAAAGTTGGAGGCTGATATTGCCGGACGGCAATTCGGCGAGGACCTCCCCAAGCTGTCCGACTCTCTTTTACGAAGAGAGTTCGAGACAAAAGAAAGACTGGCTGCCTCAATGTCTCATCAGACTACTCTTGAGACGATGGCAAGTGACCCCAAGGTCCATGAAATGTTCATGGTAGTGGCTAAGTCTCACCTAGCCACAGTGACGAAGGACCTTTATGGCTTCGTCAAGGCAAGGAGAGCTTGCAGGGAGTTCGTGTTCACCGGGGCTTTGGTGAGACACGAGCCAAGGAAGTTAATCTCCTCCAACATTTGGGGAAAAGACCTTTTCCCTACCGATGTGGTCAAACAGGTTGTTGATAAGGCCGCCATGGAGAATAGAAACCTTCTCCAGAAGTGGGGTCTGGCTATCAAAAGAAAATCTTCCCCGGATGAGGGTCCTCAACCAAAGAGGAAGAATATGAGGACTAGGCTACCGTCTCGGCCAGCCAAGCCTTTTAGACAGCAACAGCAACTGCAATTGCCATTGCCTCCAGTGCCCCAGATGGTGGCACAAACCCCGACTACTTTTCAGTGGGTACCCCAGGCTGTGCCAGGTCAGTCAACCACATTCACCCCAACATTCGAAGGACAGTTTTCTTCCTTTCGTGCAAAACCTAGAGGAGCAGCCAGAGGCTCTTCTAGGCGCCCCTCAAGGGGAAGGGGATTCAGAGGTGGTCGTGGTCAGGGAGGCAAGACCTCAGGACGGCAGTCCAAGTGAAACGATACCGGTAGGAGGGAGACTGATGAAATTTTGGGATCGCTGGACCTTCGATCCCTGGGCCCAAAGCCTACTCAAGAATGGACTGGGCTGGAGCTGGTACAGCACTCCACCCCCGTGCCTTCGGTTTTTCCAACACTCCACCCCCGTTTTGGAGGAGTACGTTCAAGAACTGTTGGAGAAAAAGGTGATCCGAAAGGTGAAGTCCATCAAATTCCAAGGGAGGCTGTTTTGTGTTCCCAAGAAAGACTCGGAAAAGCTCAGAGTCATTCTGGACTTGTCGCCACTCAACAAGTTCATAGTGAATTTCAAATTCAAGATGCTAACACTGCAACACATAAGGACCTTACTGCCCAAGAGGGCATACTCAGTCTCTATAGACTTGTCAGACGCCTATTGGCACATTCCAATCAGCTGTCGACTCTCCCCCTACCTAGGGTTCAGGCTACAACGGAGACTATACGCCTTCAGAGCCATGCCATTCGGGCTAAACATAGCCCCAAGGATTTTCACGAAGCTTGCGCAGCTCTCAAACAATTACGCCTAAAGGGAATTCAGGTAGTAACCTACCTGGACGACTGGCTGGTGTGGGCAGCATCCGAGACCGAATGCTTGCAAGCTTCCAGTCAGGTGATCCAGTTCCTAGAGTACCTAGGCTTCAAGATCAACAGAAAAAAGTCTCGACTTTCTCCATCCCAAAAGTTCCAGTGGCTGGGAATCCACTGGGACCTTTTGTCACACAGTTTCTCCATCCCGACGAAGAAAAGGAAGGAGATAGCGGGCTCTGTCAAGAGACTTCTAGATTCCGAAAGGATATCAAGACGTGAACAGGAGAGGGTACTAGGCTCTCTCCAGTTTGCTTCAGTGACAGACCCAGTGCTAAGAGCACAGCTAAAGGATGCAACCGGAGTTTGGAGAAGTTATGCATCAAACGCGCGAAGAGATCTGAGAAGACCAGTGCCGCCTCGGCTACGTACTTTTCTCAGACCTTGGTCCCAAGCCAGACATCTAAAGAAGTCGGTTCTTCTTCAGCCACCTCCCCCGTCGATGACGATTCACTCAGACGCCTCAAAGGAGGGAAGGGGAGGTCACTCTAATCGGAAAAAAGTCCAGGGGACTTGGTCCAAGCTATTCAGGACCTTTCATATAAACTTTCTAGAAGCTATGGCAGTGCTCCTTACCTTAAAGAAAGTCTCCCCGCGTCACTCGATCCACATAAGATTGGTGATGGACAGCGAGGTGGTTGTGAGATGCTTGAATCGACAAGGGTCGAGGTCACCACCTCTCAACCAAGTGATGTTAGCCATTTTCCGATTGGCGGAAAAGAAGAAGTGGTACCTGTCGGCAGTTCACCTTCAAGGAGTCCGCAATGTGACAGCGGACGCTCTATCCAGGTTCACACCGATAGAGTCGGAATGGTCCTTAGACGCAGGATCATTCTCCTTCATTCTGAATCAAGTCCCAGAACTGCAGATAGACCTCTTTGCGACGAAAGACAACAAGAAGTTGCCCCTGTACGTGTCCCCGTACGAGGACCCCTTAGCGGAAGCAGTGGACGCAATGTCCCTCGACTGGAACAGATGGTCCAGGATTTATCTGTTCCCTCCTCACAACCTTCTGTTGAGGGTCCTCAACAAACTGAGATCCTTCAAGGGGGTAGCGGCAATAGTGGCCCACGAGTGGCCGAACAGTATGTGGTTCCCCTTGGCGTTGGAACTACAGATGAAGTTCGTGCCGCTACCACATCCAGTTCTGACCCAGCGAGTCCAGAAGTCGACTGTCTGCGCTTCATTACAGAAAACCCGGACCCTGCAGCTCATTATTTTCTCGCCCTTGCGGTGAGAAAGCGTTTCGGGATTTCGAAAGCCAGCATAGACTTCCTAGAGGAATATAAGTGCAAATCGACTAGAAGGCAATATGAGTCATCTTGGAGAAAATGGGTGGCCTTTGTAAAGGCAAAGAATCCGCAGGAGATCTCAACAGACTTCTGCTTATCTTTCTTCATCCACCTCCATGGCCAAGGGTTGGCAGCTAACACGATTTCAGTGTGTAAATCTGCTTTGATGAGACCCATTTTATTTGCCTTCCAGATCGACTTAGGTAACGAGATCTTTAATAAAGTTCCGAAAGCCTGCGCTAGGCTCAGACCTTCAGCACCTCCAAAGCCCATCTCATGGTCTTTAGACAAAGTTCTTCATTTCGCCTCCCTGTTGAGCAATGAAGAATGTGCGTTAAAGGATTTGACGCAAAAAGTTATTTTCCTATTTGCACTCGCGTCCGGGGTCAGGGTTAGTGAGATCGTAGCCCTCTCGAGAGAGGCAGGTCGTGTTCAGTTCCTGGTTGGGGGGGATCTGAACCTGTTTCCGGATCCTACGTTTCTCGCCAAGTATGAGTTACCCACCAACAGGTGGGGTCCCTGGAGAATCTGCCCTCTGAAAGAAGATGCATATCTATGTCCAGTAGAATGCCTAAAGGTCTATCTTCGTAGAACTTCAGACTTCAAGGGTGGTCAACTATTCAGGGGAGAAACATCAGGCTCAAATTTATCTCTGAATCAACTCAGAGCGAAAATCACATATTTTATTCGCAGAGCGGATCCTGACAGTACACCCGCAGGTCACAATCCGAGGAAAGTTGCCTCATCCCTAAATTTCTTTAATTGTATGGATTTTGAACATCTCCGCTCATACACGGGCTGGAAGTCTTCCAGGGTGTTCTTTCGCCACTATGCGAAGCAAGTAGAGGAACTTAAGAGATCTGTGGTAGCAGCGGGTCGTGTAGTTAACCCTACTGTTTAACTCTGCGAGGAACAGTGGTCTTAATTGGGACGATTAAGTCCAGGGTGAGTGTGTAGGTACATACTGTACTACAAACTAAATGAGGGCACCAAGTGCCCATATAGACTGTTCCTTCTTTCAAAGGTGAACCTAGCATAAGTTCAGACGTGTGTGCCGAGCGTTTCTAACGCTAATGTGATTGATTTGTAATACAGACTTTTATGACTTGATACCTCGGTATCTTATTAAAGTGGTGTTTAATGATATTTCTTTCAGATAAACAAGTTCTGTTTACTATCATACTTATGCTTAAAGTTTTGGGTTATCCTCTCCTATATATATATATATATATATATATATATATATATATATATATATATATATATATATATATATATATATATATATATATATATATATATATTTGTTGTTAACCTGTCTGTTTATTGTCTGTCAATAAACTTGTTCTTCCTATGCGGATATAAACCTTTGTCCAATACAAGAATTGTGCGGATTACTGGTCAATATATATTGACGCAGTGGTTCTATACAAACTATGCTTTACTTAATATAGGGCGAGACCACTATATTAGCTTGCCTGGTATTCATACATAGATATATGTACTCTTCGAGACTTTTCCAGAGTCTAGTAGGACTCTTCCCTCTAGAGGCAGGAAGCTCTAACATAGTTTATAGTTAGTTGAAAAGATGTATAACGGTAACATCTTAGGTCTCTAGGTCTAGTCAACCGGGGAAAAAATTACCTCCGGGGAGTACGGCACGTTCTGAGAATCCACAGATACAGTAATGCTCTGGTACACTTCCATCAGGACGACATGGCTTGAGCCCAAAAAACGGATTTTGAGCGAAGCGAAAAATCTATTTTTGGGTGAGATGGCCATGTCGTCCTGATGGACCCGCCCTTGCCTTTCTAAGAAAGGGTTCTAGGACCCCTCCCTACATACAGTATCTGTAGCACCTCGTGTACGCTACAAGGAATACAGATGGCGCCAGGATTGGCGCCAGGCACGCATACGAATCGGGGGATAGGGAAGCCTTGGGAGCGGCTCCCCTTTTTCTTTCCCGAATTCGTATCTCGCCAATCACCTCCTACGAGACGAAATCTCTGTTCAGGATGTAGATTGCCATGTGACGTGTCTAGAATACGTCCTCTGATATGTCGCGATATCCCTTTCACGAGGGATACTCGCACCAGGAGTTAGAATTCTGGTACCTTAAGGTAAATTCTCTGGGAATATCGCCGTAGTTGTAATATACCCTAGGAAGCTACCCTATAGGAACTTCCATCAGGACGACATGGCCATCTCACCCAAAAATAGATTTTTCGCTTCGCTCAAAATCCGTTTCTTCTTACTGTATATGCTATACAGAAGAATACTAGTACAGTATAGGGGGATGTGTGCCGGCCTGCCTTTGCCGGCTGGCACACACCACAACTAGCTTTAAAGTATACTACTTAACAGCTATAGGGCGGCAGCACTCTGGTTCAAATGCCTGTGCCGGTCGGCAGCAACTGCCGGCCGATAAGAGCCAGTGTTGGCCGGCAATGGCTGCCGGACAGCAAACTACACAAGGTAGTACCCAGCTGCCGGCCACACTCTTGGTGACCGGCAGACAAGGACTGACATAAGCCGGCCGGCAAAGGTACAAGACCGATGCCAGCTGGCAGCAAAAGAACCAGAGGACTACACCTGCCCGGCTGCCGGCCTCATAGGCCGGCAGCCGGGACAGGTACAGCACTAGAAGAAAAATAGAATGGATGCCGGGATAAGAGTGTACACAACCTCCAAGCCCGGCAACCGAAAGAGTGCATATAAGGAAGGGGAGAAACTAATTCAGGCTTCCTTGACCAATGCCGTCCGGCTCTGCCGGCAGGCATGGATGAGGGACCAAGAGAGGTCCGGGCGGCACTCGAAAACATAAAACCCTTGCCGGCCAGCAGCTCTGCCGGCCGGCAAGGGGCTGAGTCAATTCCACATCCTAACCTATACTAGGTCCAGAAGTAGAACGACGTACAGTACAGTAAGACCCCTGCCGGCCAGCTCTGCCGGCCGGCAAGGGGCTGAGTCAATTCCACATCCTAACCTATACTAGGTCTAGATGTAGAACAACGTACAGTACAGTAATGGCTCGGCCATTACGAAGAAAGAGGGGGAAGGGACAAGAGGGTCCTGCCAACCTTGCTTTAGTGACAGATCACCCGCAGCCAAGAAACTTATCTTAGCCTAAGGGAGATCTAAGGGGAAAGGCCAGCAATACTTGCCAGCTTCCAGAGCACCAAAACAAGGAAGGCGTTGCTACTCTCAAGGGAAGAACTTATCCTCCCCCGAGAACAGCAACAGGACTAGTCTGGTAGATCACAAAAGAAGGAATCATAGCCACAGAAACCTTCGGTAGTGACCTAAGGGAGCTAAGCTCCCTTTGTATGTGTTAGGTCAGCGAGGGGGACTCAGCCCCAAGCCAGACAACACAGACTCAGACTAAAAACTCTGTTGTTCTGTCCCTCTTGAACCATAACTACAGGAACAGGAAGGTACAGTAACACCCTAGTATAGTTTTATCGAAAATAAATTCGGAAAAAACCACTTAGGGATAAGCCCAAGGCTTAAACAGAGGGAAAGGGATTGCATACCTTCTCCGAAGAAAAGAAAGCAACCGGGGAGTATGATAGAGTATACTAAGGCTCCATAAGCAACTAGCCTAGGCACTAAGAGAATCGATTACCTAATTCACCGAAACTCACACGTATACAATCTTGGAAATATTCCACACAGTCTAAAATGTATAAAATATAGCCTAAAGCTTCAATAAAATTTTAATTACACTCGGAAAACCAAAATCATGCATGAAGTACTAGGACCAAACGACTAGGCTACATGGCCTAGCGTAGGCCAGAATGGCGAATACTTCGCCAAAAAATACTAAGCACGAAAGGAAATCCTATGTAACGCTAAATAGCTAAAATTTATTAAAGCAAAACAACCAGGAATGTCGCTCTGACTAACTAACTTATACCTAGCGAGCGACAGCGTCCAAGACGCCTTTGGTAGGCTACGGCTCTTGTATCAAAGATTAATCCTATTAATCACTCAAAATTTTACCAAGAGCCTACATTTATACATAACAGACACTATACTCAACTTATCAGAGGCCAACGAAGACGAAGAAGCCATGAAAAGCCGAATAAATCCAAGATTTGCGAGAAAAACAGGAAAAAACACCGAGTTGTTAAGCTACGCAAAAAGGAATACAGATGGCGCCAGGATTGGCGCCAGGCACGCATACGAATCGGGGGATAGGGAAGCCTTGGGAGCGGCTCCCCTTTTTCTTTCCCGAATTCGTATCTCGCCAATCACCTCTACGAGACGAAATCTCTGTCCAGGTAAATTCTCTGGGAATATCGCCGTAGTTGTAATATACCCTAGGAAGCTACCCTATAGGAACTTCCATCAGGACGACATGGCTTGAGCCCAAAAATATATATATATATATATATATATATATATATATATATATATAT
Source organism: Palaemon carinicauda (assembly GCF_036898095.1). NCBI lineage: Eukaryota > Metazoa > Arthropoda > Malacostraca > Decapoda > Palaemonidae > Palaemon > Palaemon carinicauda. The sequence goes on along the minus strand of NC_090747.1, from coordinate 27,576,794 downwards.
ATATATATATATATATATATATATATAAATACATATATGTGTGTATGTGTGTGTGTATATTCGTGTGTATATGTGCGTCATGTTTAAGCATGTATATGTATGTGCTTCTCTCCGTAGATGTTTTTGTATTGGCATCTCTCTCCCTGTGTCCCGGTGTTTATATATATATATATATATATATATATATATATATATATATATATATATATATATATTTACATATATATATATATATATATATATATATATATATATATATATATATATATATATATATATATATATATATATATATATATATATATATTGGTGTGCTTATCAGTGTGCTTGAACTTATCTGTTTATGTATTTGAGAGGCTTATTATTTATGTTAACCAATAATTTTGTTTCTTATTATTCAATATAATATATATGCTACTTTGTTTACCCAAAAGCTATTACAATCGGAAAAACAGGAGTATGTTCCAGAGATTGAATACTTTTTTTTCATGAACACTAGCTTACACAGAAGCTGAGAGAGAGAGAGAGAGAGAGAGAGAGAGAGAGAGAGAGAGAGAGAGAGAGAGAGAGATCTGTCTCTGATTAAGAGAGAGTGTTAAAAGGCAACTAATATCTAGGCCGCGTCTGATCCAAATGATTAAATCCGAATGAAGTTGAATCTCTCCCAAGTTCATTTCAGATGATCCCAAACTGTCATTGAAGTCAGTTTTTAAAGATTGCTTTCTGCGTTGGCCACGGTAGGAATTAAAAGTCAATGTTTTTATTTTGATTATTCTTTCCTAATCCATGAGCTTCTAATAGAGCGTTCTGTTCTTTCAATATATAGAAAATATTTCCACTGCTCGTCGTGGAATGATGATAGTTTTTAATTATTTTTTTTTTTTGCACAGTTCATTGAAGTAAAATCTTTATCGTTGAGGTAAATTACTCACTTTCTTATATGCAACCTTTTCATAACTTGATCTAAGTATGTTCATGTATTTATAGTCTATATATGAAAGATTTATTTTAATGTTGTTATGGGTCTTAAAATTCTTGTAGTTTTTCTTTATTTCTTTTCCTCATTGGGGTATTTTACCTTTTGGAGTCATTGGGGTTATAGCATCTTGCTTTCCAACTAGGGTTGTAGCAAAGGTAATAATAATAATAATAATAATAATAATAATAATAATAATAATAATAATAATAAGAATAGTATTACATTTGTAAAATCGTTTAAATGGAAAGATGGCAAACAGTATGAAAGGCCATGGCTACATATGCTGCTAATATCTTATTTTCTCTATCTGTTCTTCTTGATAATGAAGTTTGTGTTTTTCTTGATCATAAAATTTGTTATTTTTTTCATCTTTTGAAGTGGAAGAAATGCTTTCTGTGTGTTTTGCCGAATTAATGTTTATCGTGATATTGTTCTTCCTGCCATGTTTAATACTGAAATTGCAATGGCATAAACCACAGGTTGATTCAAAGCAATTTCTTCCTTGTTTGTTAAAGGTCCACTCGCTGGATTATTCATCACGAAATTAAAATTTACGTTTTGACATCGTAGGCTGCATGCAATTAGTTTTAAATAGAAAAAAAAGTAGGCTGTTCCAAGCAGTAATGCCACTTTGGTATAAGGGGTTAAAATGAAATGTCACAGTATGTTACTACTCAATAGTCAGCACTTCAAGATTCTCGTTGATCAATATATTCTGAAGAAGTGTTTCAATTGTTTCATTCTACCTTGTTTTGGGTATTGTTCTCCTATCTGGTCTCCAGCTGCTGATTCTCATATTAATTTGTTGGACAGAAACTTACGGTTTATTAAATTTCTTATTCCTGAACTAGATATTAATCTCTGGCACCGTCGTTCAATTAGTTCATTATGCATGTTGCATAAGATTTTTCATAACTCTGACCATCCTTTACATTCAGATCTCCCTGGACAATTATATCCTGTTCGTAATACTAGGCAGGCAGTTAAGTCTGATAGCCAGGCCTTCTCCATCATGAGGCTCAATACTACGCAGTACTCTAGAAGTTTTATTCCAGCTGTTACCAAGTTGTGGAATGATTTTCCTAATCGGGTAGTTGAATCAGTAGAACTTCAAAAGTTCATAGTTGGAGCAAATGCTTTTTTGTTGACCAGGCAGACATGAGTCTTTTTATAGTTTATTCATGACATATTTGTTTTTCATGTTGTTTATAGTTTATATGTGACATGTCTGTTTTGACGTTGTTACTTTTTTTAGAACGATTTATTGTTAATATGTTCTCTTCATTTATTTATTTCCTTATTTCCTTTCCTCACTGGGCTATTTTTTCCTGTTGGAGCCCCTGGGCTTATAGCATCTTGCTTTTCCAACTAGGGTTGTAGCTTGGATAATAATAATAATAATAATAATAATAATAATAATAATAATAACTTGGTGCTAACCAATTTCATAATTTGCAAATGTGACTGGCTGCCTAAATTTGGTAACATGTTTTGGTTATTTGATTTATATTATCATCATCGTAATTTCAAGAAAGAATCACCATTTTACGTTATATCATGAGGTAAGGATTTTAATTTGTTAAGATTTTTTTTCCTATATTTATATATTTGAAATGATGAACTATATGCGGTACAAAGAGCATCCCGTGAGGGTCTAATCTGGGACTCGGGACAGAAGGATAAAATTCGGGACATGTCCCGCAAAATCATGATGTCTGGCAACCCCAGCTTGTATACATCAATGAATTAGTTCTAAAATCCTTTATCTACCAAGATGTCTGACATAGTGCTCGCCTACTAGGATTCTTCTACTACGACTTTTAACCATAGAATAAGGATAAGCTGCCATGCCACGTCGAATACACCTCACATACATTCAGGCCTGCTCGAACAGGTCTGGAGCTGTCCGGTCACCTCTGAATTAGAGCCTTACGAATAAAAACACGCCATGCACGCAAAGGCACAGGTAAACCACGCCCACAACGTTCTGACCTTAAGGCGGCAACTGAGAGTGAATGGGGCCCCTCAGTCAAGACATTGGAAGACCACGATAAGGAAGCTATGGCGCTACCTAAAGGGCCCCATTCACGCTCAGTTGCAGCCTTCAGGTGAGAGTGTTGTGGGCGTGGTTTAACCGTGTCATTGCGTGTATAGCGTGATTTTATTCGTAAGATTCGATCTCACAGGCGACCGGACAGCTTTAGACTCTAGATCTGTTCGAGCAGGCCTGAATGTATGTGAGGTGTCTTCGACGTGGCGTGCAGGCTTACCCTCATTCCATGGTTAAAAGTCGCCGTAGAAGAACCCTAGTAGGCAAGCACTGTGTCAGACATCTTGGTAGATAAAAGATTTTGGAACAAATTCATTGATGTATACAAGTCTATTCCTTGGTGATATAGCTAGGGTTGCCACACATCCCGATTTTGTGGGACATGTCCCGAATTG
>NC_090747.1:27560870-27568370 GCF_036898095.1 Palaemon carinicauda | reverse complement strand
CTCCCTTTCTGTGTATGTTATGTGGACGACATACTTGTGTTCTCCTCCTCAAAAGAGGAACACCTCCGTCACCTGCGCATCGTGCTCGACCGCCTGCAACAAAACGGCCTTGTAGTCCGGTACGACAAGTGTACCTTTGGCGCCAACGAAGTATTGTTCTTAGGGCACCGCATCACTCCTGAATGTGTCCACCCCCTCCCTGAGAAGGTAGCAGCCATTCAGAACTTCCCCGTGCCCTCGACCGTCAAATCTCTACAGGAATTCTTGGGCATGATCAACTATTATCACCGTTTTCTGCCAGCCATTGCCGCCACTCTTGCTCCCCTCTACGCCTCCCTTAAGGGCAAGCTGAAGGACCTGAAGTGGGGTCCCCTTCAAGAAGCAGCCTTCTGCAATGCAAAGAAGGCCCTATCAACTGCTGCGGCTCTCACTTTTCCTATCCCACACGCCCCTCTCCTTCTCTCCACCGATGCCAGCGACGTCGCTATTGGTGCAGTACTCGAGCAGGTGGTCAAAGGCTCGCCCCGCCCATTGGCCTTCTTCAGCAGAAAACTGTCCAAGGCAGAATCGGGTTATTCTACCTTCGATCGAGAATTGTTGGCGGTGCACTTGGCTGTCCGTCAATTTCGCCATTTCTTAGAAGGTACGCCCTTCGTCATTCGCACAGACCACATGCCTCTGGTGCACGCCTTCACTCAACAGTCTGACGCCTGGTCCGCCCGTCAACACCGACATCTCTCCGCCGTGGCTGAATACTATTGCACCCTCCAATACGTCCCTAGGAAAATGAATCCCGTTGCCGATGCCCTGTCAAGAAACACGTTGGCTGCCGTTCAACTGGGATTGGATTACAACGCCCTGGCTGAAGCCCAACGACAGGATCCATAGTATCAAGCTTGTAGGACATCCTGCACGTCCCTCCGTTGGGAAGACTTTCCCCTTGAAGACTCCAACACCACCCTCCTCTGTGACGTCAGTACTGGTAGACCACGACCTTGGATTCCTGCTCCCATGCGTCGACATGTGTTTGATTTCATTCACGGCCTTTCACATCCCTCGTGCCGTTCTACTGCACAGCTGCTGAAGGCAAAGTTAATTTGGCACGGCATTTCTAAGGATGCTAAGGATTGGGTCCGCGCCTGTACTTCTTGCCAAACTTCCAAAGTACATCGACACACGGATTCAGGAGTGGGCACCTTTCCTCAACCTCAGCGTCGTTTTGCACACATTCACGTCGACGTTGTAGGACCCCTACCCACATCAGAAGGACATCGTTACCTGTTTACCGTCATCGACCGCTCCACTCGTTGGCCTGAAGCCATTCCCATGGAAACTGCAACATCCGCCTCATGTACATCTGCCTTACTCTCTGGATGGATTTCAAGATTCGGTATCCCTGAGCATATTACTTCTGACTGGGGAACCCCTTTCACCTCTCAATTGTTGACGTCATTAGCGAATCTCCTGGGCATCACCCTACATCAGACAACGTCCTACAACCCCGCTGCCAATGGATTGGTTGAACGTTTTCATCGCACCCTCAAAGCAGCTTTGATGTCCCGCTGCAAGGATTCAAACTGGTTTACTCAGCTTCCCTGGGTCCTCCTGGGACTAAGGACCACTCCTAAAGACGCCCTCGACGTCTCGGCAGCTGAAATGGTGTTTGGCGACCCGTTGGTCGTCCCTGCCGAATTTTTCCCTTCTACAACCTCCTCCGACAATCTCCAGCGCATATGTCACGTTGTGGGAAAATTTACTCTGTGCCGCCAGACTTACAAACCCCAGCAAAGCATCACATACCAACGGACTTGCACTCTGCAACGCACGTCTTCCTGCGCAACGACACCAGCAAGCCACCACTAACGCCCCCTTACACGGGCCCTTTCCTTGTGATCCGACGCAGTCCGAAAGCATTCCTCCTAAACATTCGGGGCAAAGAAGACTGGGTCTCCATTGATTGTCTAAAATCTGCTTATCTTCTGCCAGATGACCCGCCTACAGTTTGCCTCTCTAGATCAGGGCACCCTATTTAACATGTACAGTATGTCATTTTTAGGGGGGGAGCCATGTACCAACCGTGTTTCACACAATTGTACATAATTCCTTTTGTATATACTATGCTTGTATCTTCGCTCTTCCCTCGCACTAAAACGAACATGAAAATTCATGTCTGGTTTTTCCTCTGTAATATTGTCTGTCTTGTGAACTTGTTATGTCCTGTTGCCTTGAGGTTATGTATATAAGGAGAGTGTTCCACAATAATATAACTCAGTCGTTTCCAACCTGCCTTTGAGTTCACAACCTTACTTGGTGCCGTCACAAGATACAATTTGTTTTTATTTGGATTTTGAAAAGACTAACAATTGCTTAGTTTGTAATATATACACTATTAGCTTAGAATTTAAAGTTATGATTACACATCTGACTTTCGTTTAGGGACGGTAATCAGTCCCTTACAAGATGAATAATTAGGAAGATATATGATTTGTTGATTACAGGCATTTACGTATTTATTACTGACTTCTGTGTAAAAACAAAAACAAAAACTAATAAAAATAATCATTTTGTTTTGAAAGAAGCTTCAGTTCTCAGATAGAAATACAAAGTCATACTCTTGTATGATTATGATACTCCTAAATTCATAAGGTTTTTGCATTACAGATTTGCATTTGCCCATTAGATACGCAAAGTTTTCTTACAAAGAACCGAGTAAATCTATTTACTCCTATTGCACTCAGTGGAATTTACCAAGTATATAAAGATACAAAAATTAATGATAAAAAAGAATAATCTATTTATTTATGAAATAAGTCCTGGCATTGGCGTCTTCTTTTAAAACTAAATGTATAGATCTGATATTTGCATTTCTATATTATCAAGGGCCTATAATATTTGTTGCTTCTTAGTGTATGAAATAGGAAATGTATTGACTGCGTTTTTTTATAACGAAGAGTCTTTTTACCATATATCTTCTCATTACATTTTTCTTTTATTATATTCATGTCCTTCTAAGAATGAATTTTGTCTCTGGAATACTACACTTTTGGTTTTAATCGAGGATAACAAATAATTTTTGTGCGTGGGGGGCGGGGGGGGGGTTGGGGATAAAAATGACTTTTTTCTTTGAATACGGTTTGGCTTAGCAGTCTTAGCTCTTTGTGCAAGTATAGGATTAAAACAAAAGTAGCTACTACTACTACTACTACTACTACTACTACTACTACTACTACTACTACTACTACTACTACTACTACTGTTACTGCTGCTGCATCAAAAAGCTGAAAATTAAGTTGAACCCGCAACAAAAAATGTATTGTATATATATATATATATATATATATATATATATATATATATATATATATATATATATATATATATATATATATATGTATATATATATATATATATATATATATATATATATATATATATATATATATATATATATATATATATACATATATATATATATATATATATATATATATATATATATATATATATATATGATAAATTTTGCACATTTTTACGTGTTTTTCATATTCAAATAAGCCATATATATTTTTGATACATTAATGTCTGGATTCTCATAACGACCTCGGGATCGGAGCCCCAGGCGAAATCACACAAAGACAAGAGCTTGGCTCCGGCCGGGAATCGAACCCTGGTCGGCAAGCCTGTATAGACAGTGACTAAGCCACTTGGCCAAGTGGCTTAGTCACTCTCTATACAGGCATTGTTCTCTAGTCTTGGGTAGTGCCAGAGCCCCTGTCCATGTGCTTCAACTAAATTTAGTTAGAGATCTCTTGCTTGAGGGTACACACGGGCACATATTCTACCTTGTTTCTCTTCCTCTTGTTATTTTGAAGTTTTTATCATCTAAGTATGTTCAAGTATTTATAGTCTATATATGAAAGATTTATTTTAATGTTGTTATGGGTCTTAAAATTCTTGTAGTTTTTCTTTATTTCTTTTCCTCATTGGGGTATTTTACCTTTTGGAGTCATTGGGGTTATAGCATCTTGCTTTCCAACTAGGGTTGTACCAAAGGTAATAATAATAATAATAATAATAATAATAATAATAATAATAATAATAATAATAATAATAATAGTATTACATTTGTAAAATCGTTTAAATGGAATGATGGCAAACAGTATGAAAGGCCATGGCTACTTATGCTGCTAATATCTTATTTTCTCTATCTGTTTTTCTTGATAATGAAGTTTGTGTTTTTCTTGATCATAAAATTTGTTATTTTTTTCATCTTTTGAAGTGGAGGAAATGCTTTCTGTGTGTTTTGCCGAATTAATGTTTATCGTGATATTGTTCTTCCTGCCATGTTTAATACTGAAATTGCGATGGCATAAACCACAGGTTGATTCAAAGCAATTTCTTCCTTGTTTGTTAAAGGTCCACTCGCTGGATTATTCATCACGAAATTAAAATTTACGTTTTGACATCGTAGGCTGCATGCAATTAGTTTTAAATAGAAAAAAAAGTAGGCTGTTCCAAGCAGTAATGACACTTTGGTATAAGGGGTTAAAATGAAATGTCACAGTATGTTACTACTCAATAGTCAGCACTTCAAGATTTTCGTTGATCAATATATTCTGAAGAAGTGTTTTAATTGTTTCATTCTACCTTGTTTTGGGTATTGTTCTCCTATCTGGTCTCCAGCTGCTGATTCTCATATTAATTTGTTGGACAGAAACTTACGGTTTATTAAATTTCTTATTTCTGAACTAGATATTAATCTCTGGCACCGTCGTTCAATTAGTTCATTATGCATGTTGCATAAAATTTTTCATAACTCTGACCATCCTTTACATTCAGATCTCCCTGGACAATTATATCCTGTTCGTAATACTAGGCAGGCAGTTAAGTCTGATAGCCAGGCCTTCTCCATCATGAGGCTCAATACTATGCAGTACTCTAGAAGTTTTATTCCAGCTGTTACCAAGTTGTGGAATGACCTTCCTAATCGGGTAGTTGAATCAGTAGAACTTCAAAAGTTCATAGTTGGAGCAAATGCTTTTTTGTTGACCAGGCAGACATGAGTCTTTTTATAGTTTATTCATGACATATTTGTTTTTCATGTTGTTTATAGTTTATATGTGACATGTCTGTTTTGACGTTGTTACTTTTTTTAGAACGATTTATTGTTAATATGTTCTCTTCATTTATTTATTTCCTTATTTCCTTTCCTCACTGGGCTATTTTTTCCTGTTGGAGCCCCTGGGCTTATAGCATCTTGCTTTTTCAACTAGGGTTGTAGCTTGGATAATAATAATAATAATAATAATAATAATAATAATAATAATAATAATAACTTGGTGCTAACCAATTTCATAATTTGCAAATGTGACTGGCTGCCTAAATTTAGTAACATGTTTTGGTTATTTGATTTATATTATCATCATCGTAATTTCAAGAAAGAATCACCATTTTACGTTATATCATGAGGTAAGGATTTTAATTTGTTAAGATTTTTTTTCCTATATTTATATATTTGAAATGATGAACTATATGCGGTACAAAGAGCATCCCGTGAGGGTCTAATCTGGGACTCGGGACAGAAGGATAAAATTCGGGACATGTCCCGCAAAATCATGATGTCTGGCAACCCCAGCTTGTATACATCAATGAATTAGTTCTAAAATCCTTTATCTACCAAGATGTCTGACATAGTGCTCGCCTACTAGGATTCTTCTACTACGACTTTTAACCATAGAATAAGGATAAGCTGCCATGCCACGTCGAATACACCTCACATACATTCAGGCCTGCTCGAACAGGTCTGGAGCTGTCCGGTCACCTCTGAATTAGAGCCTTACGAATAAAAACACGCCATGCACGCAAAGGCACAGGTAAACCACGCCCACAACGTTCTGACCTTAAGGCGGCAACTGAGCTTGAATGGGGCCCCTCAGTCAAGACATTGGAAGACCACGATAAGGAAGCTATGGCGCTACCTAAAGGGCCCCATTCACGCTCAGTTGCAGCCTTCAGGTGAGAGTGTTGTGGGCGTGGTTTAACCGTGTCATTGCGTGTATAGCGTGATTTTATTCGTAAGATTCGATCTCACAGGCGACCGGACAGCTTTAGACTCTAGATCTGTTCGAGCAGGCCTGAATGTATGTGAGGTGTCTTCGACGTGGCGTGCAGGCTTACCCTCATTCCATGGTTAAAAGTCGCCGTAGAAGAACCCTAGTAGGCAAGCACTGTGTCAGACATCTTGGTAGATAAAAGATTTTGGAACAAATTCATTGATGTATACAAGTCTATTCCTTGGTGATATAGCTAGGGTTGCCACACATCCCGATTTTGTGGGACATGTCCCGAATTGTATCCTTTTGGCCCGTGTCCCAGACTAGACCCTCACGGGATGCTCTTTGTCCCACATTTAGCTCATCATTAAAAATATATGAATAAATAGAAAAAAATATTAACAAATTAAAATCCTTACTTCATGATATACCGTAAAATGGTGGTTTTTTGGAAATTACGACGATGATAATATAAATTGAATAACCAAAACATGTTACTACAGGTTTACTGTGTTTACATAAAGCAGCCAATCGCATTTGCAAATTAATAAATATGTTAGCACCAGGTGAGCGCTGACTGTTGAGTAGTAACATTCTGTGTCATTTCATTTTAACCCTCCATACCAGAGTGCCATTAGTGCTTGCTACAGCCTATTTTTTCTTCTTTAAAACTAATTGCATGCAGCCCAAGATGTCCAATCGTAAATACAAATTTCATGATGAATAATCCAGCGAGTGGACATTCATCAAACAAGGAAGCAATTGGTTTGAAGACATTGCAATTTCAGTATTGAACATGGCGGGAAGAATGATATCACGAGACACATTGATTCGCCAAATCACACAGAAAGCATTTCCTCCACTTCAAAAGATGAAAAAATAACAAACTTCATGATCAAGGAAAAAAAAAACTTCATTACCAAGAAAAACAAAGAGAGAAAATATGATATTAGCAGGATAAGTAGCCATGGCTTTTCATACAGTTTGCCATCATTCAATTCAAACGATTGTACAAATATACTATTATTATTATTATTATTATTATTATTATTATTACCTATGCTACAACCTTAGTTGGAAAAGCAAGATGCTATAACCCCAATGGCTCCAAAAGGGAAAATAGCCTATTGTGGAAAGGAAATAAAGAAAAACTACTATAAGTTTAGGACCCATAACAACATTAGAATATATCCTTCATATATAAACTAGAAATACTTGAAAATAATAAGAGGATAAAAACTACAAAATAACAAGAGGAAGAGAAACAAGGTAGAATAGTGTGCCCGTGTGCACCCTCAAGCAAGAGATCTCTAACTAAATTTAGTTGAAGAACATGGGCAGAGGCTATGGCACTACCCAAGACTAGAGAACAACGGTTTGATTTAGAAAGCTTTGATGTCTTTTAGTGGATTTCATTAGATGTACCTCCAGTATGGGGACCGATACA
>NC_090747.1:27550870-27555870 GCF_036898095.1 Palaemon carinicauda | reverse complement strand
TTTCCTCAACCTCAGCGTCGTTTTGCACACATTCACGTCGACGTTGTAGGACCCCTACCCACATCAGAAGGACATCGTTACCTGTTTACCGTCATCGACCGCTCCACTCGTTGGCCTGAAGCCATTCCCATGGAAACTGCAACATCCGCCTCATGTACATCTGCCTTACTCTCTGGATGGATTTCAAGATTCGGTATCCCTGAGCATATTACTTCTGACTGGGGAACCCCTTTCACCTCTCAATTGTTGACGTCATTAGCGAATCTCCTGGGCATCACCCTACATCAGACAACGTCCTACAACCCCGCTGCCAATGGATTGGTTGAACGTTTTCATCGCACCCTCAAAGCAGCTTTGATGTCCCGCTGCAAGGATTCAAACTGGTTTACTCAGCTTCCCTGGGTCCTCCTGGGACTAAGGACCACTCCTAAAGACGCCCTCGACGTCTCGGCAGCTGAAATGGTGTTTGGCGACCCGTTGGTCGTCCCTGCCGAATTTTTCCCTTCTACAACCTCCTCCGACAATCTCCAGCGCATATGTCACGTTGTGGGAAAATTTACTCTGTGCCGCCAGACTTACAAACCCCAGCAAAGCATCACATACCAACGGACTTGCACTCTGCAACGCACGTCTTCCTGCGCAACGACACCAGCAAGCCACCACTAACGCCCCCTTACACGGGCCCTTTCCTTGTGATCCGACGCAGTCCGAAAGCATTCCTCCTAAACATTCGGGGCAAAGAAGACTGGGTCTCCATTGATTGTCTAAAATCTGCTTATCTTCTGCCAGATGACCCGCCTACAGTTTGCCTCTCTAGATCAGGGCACCCTATTTAACATGTACAGTATGTCATTTTTAGGGGGGGAGCCATGTACCAACCGTGTTTCACACAATTGTACATAATTCCTTTTGTATATACTATGCTTGTATCTTCGCTCTTCCCTCGCACTAAAACGAACATGAAAATTCATGTCTGGTTTTTCCTCTGTAATATTGTCTGTCTTGTGAACTTGTTATGTCCTGTTGCCTTGAGGTTATGTATATAAGGAGAGTGTTCCACAATAATATAACTCAGTCGTTTCCAACCTGCCTTTGAGTTCACAACCTTACTTGGTGCCGTCACAAGATACAATTTGTTTTTATTTGGATTTTGAAAAGACTAACAATTGCTTAGTTTGTAATATATACACTATTAGCTTAGAATTTAAAGTTATGATTACACATCTGACTTTCGTTTAGGGACGGTAATCAGTCCCTTACAAGATGAATAATTAGGAAGATATATGATTTGTTGATTACAGGCATTTACGTATTTATTACTGACTTCTGTGTAAAAACAAAAACAAAAACTAATAAAAATAATCATTTTGTTTTGAAAGAAGCTTCAGTTCTCAGATAGAAATACAAAGTCATACTCTTGTATGATTATGATACTCCTAAATTCATAAGGTTTTTGCATTACAGATTTGCATTTGCCCATTAGATACGCAAAGTTTTCTTACAAAGAACCGAGTAAATCTATTTACTCCTATTGCACTCAGTGGAATTTACCAAGTATATAAAGATACAAAAATTAATGATAAAAAAGAATAATCTATTTATTTATGAAATAAGTCCTGGCATTGGCGTCTTCTTTTAAAACTAAATGTATAGATCTGATATTTGCATTTCTATATTATCAAGGGCCTATAATATTTGTTGCTTCTTAGTGTATGAAATAGGAAATGTATTGACTGCGTTTTTTTATAACGAAGAGTCTTTTTACCATATATCTTCTCATTACATTTTTCTTTTATTATATTCATGTCCTTCTAAGAATGAATTTTGTCTCTGGAATACTACACTTTTGGTTTTAATCGAGGATAACAAATAATTTTTGTGCGTGGGGGGCGGGGGGGGGGTTGGGGATAAAAATGACTTTTTTCTTTGAATACGGTTTGGCTTAGCAGTCTTAGCTCTTTGTGCAAGTATAGGATTAAAACAAAAGTAGCTACTACTACTACTACTACTACTACTACTACTACTACTACTACTACTACTACTACTACTACTACTACTGTTACTGCTGCTGCATCAAAAAGCTGAAAATTAAGTTGAACCCGCAACAAAAAATGTATTGTATATATATATATATATATATATATATATATATATATATATATATATATATATATATATATATATATATATATATATGTATATATATATATATATATATATATATATATATATATATATATATATATATATATATATATATATATACATATATATATATATATATATATATATATATATATATATATATATATATATGATAAATTTTGCACATTTTTACGTGTTTTTCATATTCAAATAAGCCATATATATTTTTGATACATTAATGTCTGGATTCTCATAACGACCTCGGGATCGGAGCCCCAGGCGAAATCACACAAAGACAAGAGCTTGGCTCCGGCCGGGAATCGAACCCTGGTCGGCAAGCCTGTATAGACAGTGACTAAGCCACTTGGCCAAGTGGCTTAGTCACTCTCTATACAGGCATTGTTCTCTAGTCTTGGGTAGTGCCAGAGCCCCTGTCCATGTGCTTCAACTAAATTTAGTTAGAGATCTCTTGCTTGAGGGTACACACGGGCACATATTCTACCTTGTTTCTCTTCCTCTTGTTATTTTGAAGTTTTTATCATCTAAGTATGTTCAAGTATTTATAGTCTATATATGAAAGATTTATTTTAATGTTGTTATGGGTCTTAAAATTCTTGTAGTTTTTCTTTATTTCTTTTCCTCATTGGGGTATTTTACCTTTTGGAGTCATTGGGGTTATAGCATCTTGCTTTCCAACTAGGGTTGTACCAAAGGTAATAATAATAATAATAATAATAATAATAATAATAATAATAATAATAATAATAATAATAATAGTATTACATTTGTAAAATCGTTTAAATGGAATGATGGCAAACAGTATGAAAGGCCATGGCTACTTATGCTGCTAATATCTTATTTTCTCTATCTGTTTTTCTTGATAATGAAGTTTGTGTTTTTCTTGATCATAAAATTTGTTATTTTTTTCATCTTTTGAAGTGGAGGAAATGCTTTCTGTGTGTTTTGCCGAATTAATGTTTATCGTGATATTGTTCTTCCTGCCATGTTTAATACTGAAATTGCGATGGCATAAACCACAGGTTGATTCAAAGCAATTTCTTCCTTGTTTGTTAAAGGTCCACTCGCTGGATTATTCATCACGAAATTAAAATTTACGTTTTGACATCGTAGGCTGCATGCAATTAGTTTTAAATAGAAAAAAAAGTAGGCTGTTCCAAGCAGTAATGACACTTTGGTATAAGGGGTTAAAATGAAATGTCACAGTATGTTACTACTCAATAGTCAGCACTTCAAGATTTTCGTTGATCAATATATTCTGAAGAAGTGTTTTAATTGTTTCATTCTACCTTGTTTTGGGTATTGTTCTCCTATCTGGTCTCCAGCTGCTGATTCTCATATTAATTTGTTGGACAGAAACTTACGGTTTATTAAATTTCTTATTTCTGAACTAGATATTAATCTCTGGCACCGTCGTTCAATTAGTTCATTATGCATGTTGCATAAAATTTTTCATAACTCTGACCATCCTTTACATTCAGATCTCCCTGGACAATTATATCCTGTTCGTAATACTAGGCAGGCAGTTAAGTCTGATAGCCAGGCCTTCTCCATCATGAGGCTCAATACTATGCAGTACTCTAGAAGTTTTATTCCAGCTGTTACCAAGTTGTGGAATGACCTTCCTAATCGGGTAGTTGAATCAGTAGAACTTCAAAAGTTCATAGTTGGAGCAAATGCTTTTTTGTTGACCAGGCAGACATGAGTCTTTTTATAGTTTATTCATGACATATTTGTTTTTCATGTTGTTTATAGTTTATATGTGACATGTCTGTTTTGACGTTGTTACTTTTTTTAGAACGATTTATTGTTAATATGTTCTCTTCATTTATTTATTTCCTTATTTCCTTTCCTCACTGGGCTATTTTTTCCTGTTGGAGCCCCTGGGCTTATAGCATCTTGCTTTTTCAACTAGGGTTGTAGCTTGGATAATAATAATAATAATAATAATAATAATAATAATAATAATAATAATAACTTGGTGCTAACCAATTTCATAATTTGCAAATGTGACTGGCTGCCTAAATTTAGTAACATGTTTTGGTTATTTGATTTATATTATCATCATCGTAATTTCAAGAAAGAATCACCATTTTACGTTATATCATGAGGTAAGGATTTTAATTTGTTAAGATTTTTTTTCCTATATTTATATATTTGAAATGATGAACTATATGCGGTACAAAGAGCATCCCGTGAGGGTCTAATCTGGGACTCGGGACAGAAGGATAAAATTCGGGACATGTCCCGCAAAATCATGATGTCTGGCAACCCCAGCTTGTATACATCAATGAATTAGTTCTAAAATCCTTTATCTACCAAGATGTCTGACATAGTGCTCGCCTACTAGGATTCTTCTACTACGACTTTTAACCATAGAATAAGGATAAGCTGCCATGCCACGTCGAATACACCTCACATACATTCAGGCCTGCTCGAACAGGTCTGGAGCTGTCCGGTCACCTCTGAATTAGAGCCTTACGAATAAAAACACGCCATGCACGCAAAGGCACAGGTAAACCACGCCCACAACGTTCTGACCTTAAGGCGGCAACTGAGCTTGAATGGGGCCCCTCAGTCAAGACATTGGAAGACCACGATAAGGAAGCTATGGCGCTACCTAAAGGGCCCCATTCACGCTCAGTTGCAGCCTTCAGGTGAGAGTGTTGTGGGCGTGGTTTAACCGTGTCATTGCGTGTATAGCGTGATTTTATTCGTAAGATTCGATCTCACAGGCGACCGGACAGCTTTAGACTCTAGATCTGTTCGAGCAGGCCTGAATGTATGTGAGGTGTCTTCGACGTGGCGTGCAGGCTTACCCTCATTCCATGGTTAAA
>NC_090747.1:27543370-27545870 GCF_036898095.1 Palaemon carinicauda | reverse complement strand
CCCAAGACCGCCATCACCACTCTGTTTGGTACATACACCTTCAATTACTCCTGTTTTGGCCTTCGTAATGCTGGGGCAACGTTTCAACGTCTCATGGATGGCATCTTAGGGGACCTCCCTTTCTGTGTATGCTATGTGGACGACATACTTGTGTTCTCCTCCTCAAAAGAGGAACACCTCCGTCACCTGCGCATCGTGCTCGACCGCCTGCAACAAAACGGCCTTGTAGTCCGGTACGACAAGTGTACCTTTGGCGCCAACGAAGTATTGTTCTTAGGGCACCGCATCACTCCTGAATGTGTCCACCCCCTCCCTGAGAAGGTAGCAGCCATTCAGAACTTCCCCGTGCCCTCGACCGTCAAATCTCTACAGGAATTCTTGGGCATGATCAACTATTATCACCGTTTTCTGCCAGCCATTGCCGCCACTCTTGCTCCCCTCTACGCCTCCCTTAAGGGCAAGCTGAAGGACCTGAAGTGGGGTCCCCTTCAAGAAGCAGCCTTCTGCAATGCAAAGAAGGCCCTATCAACTGCTGCGGCTCTCACTTTTCCTATCCCACACGCCCCTCTCCTTCTCTCCACCGATGCCAGCGACGTCGCTATTGGTGCAGTACTCAAGCAGGTGGTCAAAGGCTCGCCCCGCCCATTGGCCTTCTTCAGTAGAAAACTGTCCAAGGCAGAATCGGGTTATTCTACCTTCGATCGAGAATTGTTGGCGGTGCACTTGGCTGTCCGTCACTTTCGCCATTTCTTAGAAGGTACGCCCTTCGTCATTCGCACAGACCACATGCCTCTGGTGCACGCCTTCACTCAACAGTCTGACGCCTGGTCCGCCCGTCAACACCGACATCTCTCCGCCGTGGCTGAATACTATTGCACCCTCCAATACGTCCCTAGGAAAATGAATCCCGTTGCCGATGCCCTGTCAAGAAACACGTTGGCTGCCGTTCAACTGGGATTGGATTACAACGCCCTGGCTGAAGCCCAACGACAGGATCCATAGTATCAAGCTTGTAGGACATCCTGCACGTCCCTCCGTTGGGAAGACTTTCCCCTTGAAGACTCCAACACCACCCTCCTCTGTGACGTCAGTACTGGTAGACCACGACCTTGGATTCCTGCTCCCATGCGCCGACATGTGTTTGATTTCATTCACGGCCTTTCACATCCCTCGTGCCGTTCTACTGCACAGCTGCTGAAGGCAAAGTTAATTTGGCACGGCATTTCTAAGGATGATAAGGATTGGGTCCGCGCCTGTACTTTTTGCCAAACTTCCAAAGTACATCGACACACGGATTCAGGAGTGGGCACCTTTCCTCAACCTCAGCGTCGTTTTGCACACATTCACGTCGACGTTGTAGGACCCCTACCCACATCAGAAGGACATCGTTACCTGTTTACCGTCATCGACCGCTCCACTCGTTGGCCTAAAGCCATTCTCATGGAAACTGCAACATCCGCCTCATGTACATCTGCCTTACTCTCTGGATGGATTTCAAGATTCGGTATCCCTGAGCATATTACTTCTGACTGGGGAACCCCTTTCACCTCTCAATTGTTGACGTCATTAGCGAATCTCCTGGGCATCACCCTACATCAGACAACGTCCTACAACCCCGCTGCCAATGGAATGGTTGAACGTTATCATCGCACCCTCAAAGCAGCTTTGATGTCCCGCTGCAAGGATTCAAACTGGTTTACTCAGCTTCCCTGGGTCCTCCTGGGACTAAGGACCACTCCTAAAGACGCCCTCGACGTCTCGGCAGCTGAAATGGTGTTTGGCGACCCGTTGGTCGTCCCTGCCGAATTTTTCCCTTCTACAACCTCCTCCGACAATCTCCAGCGCATATGTCACGTTGTGGGAAAATTTACTCTGTGCCGCCAGACTTACAAACCACAGCAAAGCATCACATACCAACGGACTTGCACTCTGCAACGCACGTCTTTCTGCGCAACGACACCAGCAAGCCACCACTAACGCCCCCTTACATGGGTCCTTTCCTTGTGATCCGACGCAGTCCGAAAGCATTCCTCCTAAACATTCGGGGCAAAGAAGACTGGGTCTCCATTGATTGTCTAAAATCTGCTTATCTTCTGCCAGATGACCCGCCTACAGTTTGCCTCTCTAGATCAGGGCGCCCTATTTAACATGTACAGTATGTCATTTTTAGGGGGGGAGCCATGTACCAACCGTGTTTCACACAATTGTACATAATTCCTTTTGTATATACTATGCTTGTATCTTCGCTCTTCCCTCGCACTAAAACGAACATGAAAATTCATGTCTGGTTTTTCCTCTGTAATATTGTCTGTCTTGTGAACTTGTTATGTCCTGTTGCCTTGAGGTTTTGTATATAAGGAGAGTGTTCCACAATAATATAAATCAGTCGTTTCTAACCTGCCTTTGAGTTCACAACCTTACTTGGTGCCGTCACAAGATACAATTTGTTTTTATTTGGATTTTGAAAAGACTAACAATTGCTTAGTTTGTAATATATACA
>NC_090747.1:27533370-27538370 GCF_036898095.1 Palaemon carinicauda | reverse complement strand
ATCTTTATTAAATTAAAAAAGTATTGTTTTTATTGGTCGGTGGTCCAAGGATAAGGACCCTGCCCCCAGCCCCCATAATCAGGTTCTGCATATGTGAACGAGTAGGATTCGTTTTCTCTTAGTATTCTCAAAGGAAATTATGTATCTGTTTATGCTCCAAAGAGTTAAGAAAAACAAAAACAAAAAAACACTCAGTTAAAATAATTCTGAAGGGGAGGGTATTGACCAGCCAAAAACCGAACACCGAAGAAAACCATATTATAAAAAAAACAACTTAACTATGGAACATTAAGCTCTTCACCTGGCCTCATAATATTCAGGTTATCTCAGTATGTTTCTATAAAATGCCAATATAAAATACTCCTTGTTTATTTTAAAACAGTTATATTCCCCGTAGTCCACCTTTCTGAAAACTCTTGGTAAAAAAAGGTACTAGCTTTAACGTTTAATGATGAATACATTGTACAATTAAGCAGTAATTTTTGAAGAATATTATACCATGCATACAAGAAACAATCGCCACATCAAGTGTTTCATGTCATTAAAAATCCAACAGAATATTTCATGTTTAATATTATATATATATATATATATATATATATATATATATATATATATATATATATATATATATATATATATATATATATATATATATATATATATATATATATATATATATATATATATAAATATATATATATATATATATATATATATATATATATATATATATATATATATATAAACTAGAAATGATACTTTATGTCTTACCGTTCAGCAAATCCCAGTGACTGGAGGCGATTCTATCTACAGAGAAGCCTCAGTTGCTATTACAAATCAATTCAGATGTATTTTATTAGTTATATTTTCGATAGTTATACTGAAACTGAAATTATATATAAAATTTAAAAAGTTGGTAGCTATATCTGGCTTCATCTGTGAACAGGAGTCAATTTGATGTACAATAAATCCTTTGGGTATAAGGGAGTGTAGCGTTTTAAAGAAAACCAATATTGGGTCTTCTTATCCCTTCCATTACCCCTTTCCCTTCTTTATGAAATAAAGCTTCTATATTTAACGTTCTTCAATCTTACATATTTCCAGGAGAGAGAGAGAGAGAGAGAGAGAGAGAGAGAGAGAGAGAGAGAGAGAGAGAGAGAGAGATGACAATTTATGTAAATAATAAAGTTATTGACATGTCTTTGTGCAAGATAAGATTATCTTTATGAATATATGTTCGAAAACTTTCAAAGTACAAAATGAGAGAGAGAGAGAGAGAGAGAGAGAGAGAGAGAGAGAGAGAGAGAGAGAGAGATTTACTCAAAGTATTTTCCATCCATTTAAGAAAAAAGGGGGGAATGTGTTCCCATTCGAGAAAGACGATACTGTACCATCTAAATCATTTAAATGACATGACACGATGTGTGAAATTTATGGAATGGAATACCTGTTGGCAAATTGACTACATCAATACACGGTTAAACATCTATGTCAATTACACCATCCTTCTCCTTTGGAGTTCAAGTGCAGACTAAGTTTATTCTCAATGGGTATAAACAAGAATATTACAAGTCAAAGTATTAATGTCCGTTGCAATGTTGATATTATTATATGTGTCACAGCAGAAAATCTTAATAGATATAAGTGGTTCATCTCACAGGTCATATACTGCTTAAGTATTAATTTTTATTCTGAATTATGCATATTTCCCTGTTCCTTGAAGCGTACTTTACCAGTAACGGATGAGACAGACAATGAAGAGGATATGAGAAATGTAATGAAGGTAATCCATGAAAATTCAATACACAAAGAGGCTTAAAATTATTTGTGAGGGTTCATAGCGTAGACGATTAGATATTATTATCCAGCTTTAGAAAAGTTGAAGATTTTATTGCAAATAAAGGGAAAATCTTTCTGTATATGGGACATATAATAATAATAATAATAATAATAATAATAATAATAATAATAATAATAATAATAATAATAATAATAATAATAATAATAATAATAATAATAATATCAATAACTAAATGTATGAGTTTTAAAAAAACTCTCACGGATTCGAAATCAGGGGATAATTTTTTTCAGGTAGGCCATAATTTTTTGTATAATGAATCAAATGTGTATGTTAAATAGGATTTAATAAACATATAAGGTTTGAAAAGAAAACGAGAAAAACATACAAAAGGTATAAATAAAATATAAAAATATATGCAGCAATATTTTCCAGAAAGATAAAAAACTTTGATAAATCAATAATGCAGTAACGTTATAAAGGATTTCTTTTTATTTTCATCAATATCAATTATAATGTCATCCAAAATATAAGTTTGTGATAGAACGAGCATAATAATAATAATAAAAAAAAACAATGACGTAAAACCAAAAGGACAATTGGATGGAATACTATTCCCCGTGTGACGTCATTGGCCATAGGTATTCTCTCGAGAATATACATGGGAAGTTGTGAACTCGCCTTTTCTTTTTACTATCTTGACGAAAACTTTGTCCGCTTCACATCATATTTAGCAAATCCTTTTGTAATCTCCCTTTCTTAGGGAAACAATTCAAAATCAGTCATTATTAAAACAATAGACGAAAAGTATAGTAAATATTCTTCATGAATATGGAAACCCCTGTCCCATCCCCTCAACCAAAATTATAATTTTCCAATATATTTCTGCTTTTTACAAGGCACTTCCCCCAATTTTTTTTTTTGGGGGGGGGAGGGGGGCGGGGTAGCCGACATCAACAAATGAAACAAAGCCAAAAGGGGACCTCTACTCTCTACGTTCCTCCCAGTCTGACAAGGGACTCAACCGAGTTCAGCTGGTACTGCTAGGGGGCCAGAGCCCACCCTCCACCGTTATCCACCACAGATGGAGCTTTATAATACCGGAATCCCCTATTGCTGCTACCTCCGCGGTCATCTAAGGCACTGGGGGAAGCAGCAGGGCCTAGCGGAACTGCGTCACAATCGCTTGCCATTCATTCTTATTTCTAGCACGCTCTCTTGCCTCTCTCGCATCTATCCTCCTATCACCAAGATCTTTCTTCACTCCATCCATCCACCCAAACCTTGGCTTTCCTCTTGTACTTCTCCCATTAACTCTTGCATTCATCGCGTTCTTTAGCAGACAGTCATTTTCCATTATCTCAACATGGCCAAACCACCTCAACACATTCTTATCCACTCTAGCTGCTAACTCATTTCTTATACCTTTCTCACCCTCACCACTTCGTTCCTAACCCTATCTACTCGAGATACATCAGCCATACTCCTTAGACACTTCATCTCAAACACATTCAATTTCTGTCTCTCCATCACTTTCATTCTCCACACCTCCGATCCATACATCAAAGTTGGTACAATCACTTTCTCATATAGAACTCTCTTTACATTCATGCCCAACCCTCTATTTTTTACTACTCCCGTAACTGCCCCCAACACTTTGCAACCTTCATTGACTCTCTGACGTACATCTGCTTCCACTTCACCATTTGCTGCAACAACAAACCCCAAGTACTTAAACTGATCCACCTCCTCAAGTAACTCTCCATTCAACATGACATTCAACCTTGCACCACCTTCCCTTCTCCTACATCTCATAACCTTACTCTTACCCACATTAACTCTCAACTTCCTTCTCTCACACACCCTTCCAAATTCTGTCACTAGTCGGTCAAGCTTCTCTTCTGTGTCTGCAACCAGTACAGTATCATCCGCAAACAACAACTGATTTACCTCCCATTCTTGGTCATTCTCGTTTACTAGTTTTAATCATCGTCCAAGCACTCGAGCATTCACCTCTCTCACCACTCCATCAACATACAAGTTAAACAACCACGGCAACATCACATATCCCTGTCTCAGCCCCACTCTCACCGGAAACCAATCACTCACTTCATTTCCTATTCTAACTCATGCTTTACTACCTTTGTAGAAACATTTCACTGCTTGCAACAACCTTCCACCAACTCCATATAACCTCATCACTTTCCATATTGCTTCCCTATAAACTCTATCATACGCTTTCTCTAGATCCATAAATGCAACATACACCTCCTTACCTTTTGCTGAATATTTCTCGCATATCTGCCTAACTGTAAAAATCTTATTCATACAACCCCTACCTCTTCTAAAACCACCCTGTAATTCTAAGATTGCATTCCCTGTTTTATCCTTAATCCTATTAATCATTACTCTATCATACACTTTTCCAACTACTCTCAACAAACTAATACCTCTTGAATTACAACACTCCTCCACATCTCCCTTACCCTTATATAGTGGTACAATACATGCACAAACCCAATCTACTGGTACCATTAACAACACAAAATACATATTAAACAATCTCACCAACCATTCAAGTACAGTCACACTCTCTTCCTTCAACATCTCAGCTCTCACACCATCCATACCAGCTGCTTTTCCTACTCACGTTTCATCTAGTGCTCTTTTCACTTCCTCTATTGTAATCTCTATCTTATTCTCATCTCCCATCACCGGCACCTCAACACCTGCAACAGCAATTATATCTGCCTCCCGATTATCCTCAACATTCAGTAAACTTTCAAAATATTCCACCCACCTTTTCCTTGCCTTCTCTCCTTTTAACAACTTTCCATTTCAACCTTTCACTCTCTTCAATTCTTGAGCCAGTCTTCCTTACTCTCTTCACTTCTTTGCAAAACTTCTTCTTATTCTCTTCATATGACTGACCCAATCCCTGACCCCACCTCAGGTCAGCTGCCCTCTTTGCCTCACATACCTTGCGCTTTTCTTCCACTTTTTTCTCTCTATATTTTTCATACTTCTCTATACTATAACTCTGCAGCCATTCTTGAAAAGCCCTCTTTCTCCCTTCCACTTCTTCCTTCACTCATTCATTCCACCATTCACTGCCCTTCCTTATGCTGCCTCCAACAACCTTCTTGCCACACACATCACTTGCAATCCCAACAAAATTTTTTTTTACTAACTTCCACTC
>NC_090747.1:27515870-27528370 GCF_036898095.1 Palaemon carinicauda | reverse complement strand
GCTCATCCAAATAGTATATATATATATATATATATATATATATATATATATATATATATATATATATATATATATATATATATATATATATATATATATATATATATATATATATATATATATATATATATATATATACATATATATATATATATATATATATATATGTATATATATATATACAGTATATATATATATATATATATATATATATATATATATATATATATATATATATATATATATAATATATATATATATATATGACGAATGAAAGCAAGTGAAAAAAGAATAAACAGTAACTCAACTAAATTTGTATTTGAATTAGTAAAAGGGATATGCGGAAAAGTTCTTGAACAATATCAAGAAAAGCTATCAGAAAAGACCAAACACTCAATAAAATGAAATATACTGGATATGACGATGAAATCAAAGAAAGATGGGATAGAATGAGCAAAACTATCCAAAACAATAAAAAAATACTAAGAACCCATGACACTTGTAAACACAATCAGACCAAAATTGAGGAAGCACCAAAGAAAGGAAGAATCATGAAATTTATTATTATTATTATTATTATTATTATTATTATTATTATTATTATTATTGTTGTTGTTGTTGTTGTTGTTTTCTAAGCTACTATCATAGTTGGAAAAGCGAGATGATATAAGCCCAAGGACTCCAACAGGGACTTAAGCCAATGAGGAAAGGAAATAAGGAAATGAATAAGTTACAAGAGACCTGATGAGCAATTAAAATAAAATATGTCATGGACAGTAACAACATCAAAATAAATCTTCCATATATAAACTATAAAAACTTCATAATAACAAGCGAAAGAAAAAATATATAAAACAGTGTGCCCGAGTGTACCCTCAAGCAAAAGAATTTTACCCTAATGCAGTGGAAGACCATGTACAGAGGTTATGGCACTACCCAAAACTAGCAAACAGTGGTTTGATTTAAGAGCTGTTTACCATATTTAAAGTGTCTCTTCTACCCTTACCAAGAGGCAATCAACCATTGAACCACTGTGAGGAGAAAGGAGAATGTGGAAAGAATAGGCTAAACTATTCGGTGTGTGCAGGCAGGGAAAAAATAGCCGCAACCAGAGAAAGTGGGATCCAATGTAGTACTGTCTGGTCAGTCAATAACTCTCTAGCGGTAGTATTTTAACTACTGGCTGGTGACCAAAAGAATACATGGAATAGGCCACGAACAGATGTTTGCTATAAAGGGTACAAATGGAAATATCAAAAATAGAGATGAAGTGATGAAAATTGTAGACGATATCTCTACAATACTATACATTAGTGACATAAGAAAGATCTTCGCCATTAGTAATAATGAAACGCATGAGTCGGTACCAAACGTAACAATAGGAGGGGTAGATAAAGCAATTAAAAGGTTTGAAAAGACTCAAATCAAAAGGAAAAGATCCCATAACAATTAATTTGATAATATGTGGAAGAGATTTCATAGTATTAAGACTAACTACCACAATCCCCTATACCTAAAGCTTGGAAAAAGCTATCATTATACTAATTTACATAGAAGAAGACACAAAAAACCTCAAAATCACCGTTCGACAAGTTTACTCTGTCTACTATATAAAACATTTGTAAAGATCACATTACGAAGAGTAGAAAGTCTTTAAAAGGGCATTCAACAACTGACCATATCTATCCAATTAACCAGGAAATGGAAAAATCAAGAGAGTATGACTCTCCTCTAGGTATAGCGTTTATAGACTGTTAGATAGCTTTTGATTCTGTCAAAAGATAAGCACTAATGAAAGCCCTTCAAAGAAAAAGAATAGATCAATATTATGCAAGAGTACTAGAAGATGTCTATACAGAAATAGAGCAATCTCAAAACTACATACAGATAGTGAAAAAATTCCGATTGAGAAAGTAGTTAGACAGAGACCCCATCTCTCCTAAATTATTCACAGCATGCCTAGAAAAAGTTTATGAAAATATAGACTTGGAAATGTAGGAATTAACATTAATGGGAAATACCTTAAAAGCCTCTCATTTGTAGATGACTTAATTCTGTTTAATGAAACATGGGAGGAATTGGAAAAGATGATGGATCTAAATGTAGGACTCAGAAAGAATATGAGTAAAACTAAGATAAGTTCAATTAAAATAGGGGTTATGGATGATCCACTCAATATTGTTAATGGCATTAAGTAAAATGCTGTTGGGGAGATTTATCAACTGAACTTGATTTATGGATCCCTGGACATAAAAAATCACCGATGTCCTTGCCCTTAGTCACGCTACGAATGACGCTATGTCCCAATACATTATGAATGGCACCCGGTGCCGAAAAATATATGTATGTTTTTTATTATTATTATCTGGAGTTAATATATATGTAATATATGTAATATACCTAATTTGAGGGTGACAAATTAATTTCTGGTGATGTTTTAAACATTTGACGTCATCTATGAAGGTGCCAAAGGGTATTACAAAATTAAAATTTGTTTGACTTTTTATATTTGTGGTTGGAAATATTGTGAAGAAACACAATAACAATTTCTTCAGATGTACCGAATGTTATAATTGTTCAAATAATTTTAATCAAGTGACAGGTTTTTACATGAAGATCCATCTTTGTTAACATGGTAAAAAATCATACATTGAACTCCAGCTGAATGGCAATCACAGACTCAAGAGATGCATATGCCTATAAACTTGCGAGTTGTGGGCAAGGTCAATGGTAAAGGCTTTATGCATTTTGATGGCAGGAGTGTACAAAAGTTATCATCCTATCCATGTCCCACTAGTTTAAGTAATGTACCATGTTCTTCAACTGTCACAAGAAATTTGCATACCTTGGTAACCAGAAAAAAAATCCTTGATGAATGTGGCCTCTAATAACACTAATTGTAGGAGCAAAAAAAAAAAAAAATCTATTCCGCCGCAGCAACTAGGGATTATTATTTGAAACACTTTTCCCACTCCCGTGATTTCGGGAAAAGGTTAGTGTTTTCCCGGAATCCCTAGAAAATACAGGGAAATCCTTTGATTTTATATTAAAAAACAAAAAAATATTTTTGTATTTAAGAATGAAATATTGCAAGAATCATAGTATGAAATTATTTGATTATTATTAAAGCATTGACAAATACATATCCGCAATATATAATGCAAAAAAAAAAAAAAAAAAAAAAAAATCCTACAATGAAATTAACGAGTAAAAATTTAAGACTGATTAAACAAATTTGTACAGTTTTTGCTCCTGAAATAAAAAAAGTGGCACATATTTATACTAATTGTATAAAAATATCCAATGTGATCACATACTTTTGTAATTCAGTTGAAACGTGGTGAAACAATAATTTGTAATGTTTATTAGAAATAGGCAAATTCCTAAATAAAAAGTACTGTAATCATTGTATAAGATCAAATGCCGATGAAATATAAATCTAGTGAAGAAAAGAGGAATAATGTCATCACAAATAACAAAAGTCATTAATCGAAAGGATTCAATCGAAATGACAGTCTTCAAATCAGCCCGAGAAGCATAAACTTACATAAAACCTGCTTCTATTACAGTTTAAAAAAAACAAGAAAACCATATAGTCTATTCATATATTGCCCTTTTAATAAAATAGCAGAAGTAGAAAAATTATAAATTTTGCTTCTAACTGTTACTACAGAGTACCAACTATTTTGAGGTGAAACAAGACAAAAAAAAATAAATAAACAATTGACACTTTTATCAATTAGATGAGTTTTAAGTCTTGTGATAAACAATGCTAGAGCTGTAAAACTCTTCTTCGACAGATGTTGGTGCTATAGATTCTATTGTAGCTGCTATCTTGGTTACATTTGCTGTCTTTTCTCCAGTTGCTTAAAAATTCCCAGCTCTTCGACTGACTTGTTTAGGCTGATTTAGAAGAGAAATCTGTTTTTTTTATTGCTCCTAATTTCTCGAGCAGCGACTGACTAAGACACTCTTTTCTCTCTGGATTTGGATAAAGCAATAATTTCATCACTATCTTTATCAAAATAGCGAATAAGAAATGGATTTGTTGCAAAGAAAAAAAAAAGAGACTTTTTGTTGGAAATGCTTCTAAATCGTCTAGAACAACGTCAGGTAATAGGTAAACTTATATGGCAATAGCTGCTAACTATTGAAGATGTATCATTTTTTTTTCTTTTTTTTTTCTTTTGCACATTTTAAAAGATGCCGAGATTTTCCGGGAAGAAATATAGAATCCAGGGAATTTTCCCAAACAAAAAAGCAACGATATCCCGAGATTCTGGGATCTCGGGATCCCGGGAAATAATCCCTACCTGCAACCTGTGTATGTTTCAACCCTCAACTGATCAAATGTCTTGGCAGACATAGTTGATATTGTTCCTGACCAAACACGTAACAATATCTCTCTGCTAGTATAGCATCTTGTTCTGATAAAGTATCTGCTCCACGAAAGTTTGTCAGATACTGTAATGGGTCACATAGCATAGCTTCATGCTTGGTTCCCATCTTACTCATGCATTCATCTCCAGTTAAAAGGTGTACTTTCAATACAACCTTTGCCAGTAGAATCCTGCATCATTTCTTACTAGTGCCATACTTCTGCCACATTTCTTCCAACCCCAGCGATTGGAGATATGGAATGTAGTGAAGGAGGAAGGCAATGGTATCTGTATCATTAAAAACCACAATAATTATCTTGCACTGCATCAGAAGAACTGTCTAATCCACATGCATCACTCACATGTTTTCTCCTTCTTCAACCCAGCTCAATAAGTTGGGAATTTCTCCATCACCAGATGCTTTTGCTGGAAATACCTCCTCATCAGATTTTCTACCTGACTATGATAGTCACATCACTGGGGACTTGATCGTACACAATTTGTTGAACCAGCAGTTGGAGATTCTTCTTGTTTCTATGAGATGCCAAGAACTCATCAATTTGCTGAGGAATAGGTGCCTCTCTGCACATACCAATGATATCAATTCCTGACGATGAATCCATATGACACATGCGCTCACCTGCTTTGAGAGACATTTTAATGTAAGAGTCCAATACAAAATGGACAAACTTATTTTGTTGAAAATACATGATGCTGAAGAAAGGATTGTATCTATGCATCCATATTATATTTTACCAAAGTCATCTGCCTTATTTTTGACATGAAGTCTACAACAATATGAGTGGCAGGAGTAGAAATTTTACTAT
Organism: Palaemon carinicauda; assembly: GCF_036898095.1. Lineage (NCBI taxonomy): Eukaryota > Metazoa > Arthropoda > Malacostraca > Decapoda > Palaemonidae > Palaemon > Palaemon carinicauda. Next base: position 27,523,164 of record NC_090747.1, on the reverse strand, counting down.
TTTGGGTGGTGTCAGGTATAGATTAAATCTCCCTAATCAGCAATGACTTGGTGTGAGAAAGAAGGTCACCATTAAACAGTGGAGATATTTTCAGCACGTGAGAAAGAATTTGACTGAGATTCATCCCCCTCTCCCTTACAATGTCCATGTTCTTCTGTGCTTGTGCCACATCCTTTGTTGAAATTCCCTCTTCTCTAAGAATAGTTGCTGAGGTCTACTATGGTTGGTCTGTGAAATTTGGTAGCTTAAGTTTTGATATGGTTGCAATAATTTCTTGCTCTTCTCAACGAACCTTTTTTGCTTGTATGAGAAATGAATATTTTCAATGTTTCCGATACACTTGAGGATTTTGATGATCGGGTAATAAGTCAAGGAGTTTAGATAAATTCTTGTTAAATGTTTGACGACGAGTGGTAATCAGTGGATTCTGGAGATGGCATTCTGTGTGGTTTATTAGATGATTAGTAGTGAGAGTATTAAAACGTTGTTAATTCACCTTATTTCATGGTACACTCTGCCACACAACTAGCATTTTGTGTGCTTCCAAAAACGTAGTGACCTACTGGATCCTTTGACACACGCTGGATTGTTTGTTCTACTTTTATATCACCTCACACATCCAAAAGTAGCCCGAACAATCACGAACAACCCACTGGCCTTTTGAGGAGTTTTGGTAGAGTTCTGGATGTTTGAACTCAGGAACCTTGATTTGATCTGGGTACCACAATCCATAACGTAGGTAGCTGGTGCAATTCCATTTTGCAAATATAGGGATAAAATCTTCAACAATAGCATTAAGTAGGTTCCAGTTTGCTTCTCTTTCTGAAATCACAGAGTTCTTAATAACAGAAACTAACTGCAGCCAAACTACAAAGAATTGGCAAAGTTCAGACTTTGCCTCGCACTCCTTCTAAAACTCCCAAAAGTAGTGATGTAAGTTTTCTATTTGTCCAGTAAGTTCTTCACACAGTTTTGGACAAAGTCGGTTTGCAGCGGGTGTTGTTTATAATACCAGAACATCTGCCACTGGAGGGAACGTATTAGGTCCTCCATAATCAACATCTCTGTGAGAGCACGAACATAATGGTTACCATTCAAGACTGACTCTATCACACCAGGTCCAAATACAGCACTCTCAACTAGCACGTGATATAGACCAGAACCTTGGAGTAATTTGTCCTGACATCTGAGCAATACCAGAGTCCAATGGAAAGGACCCATTCAGAGAAATATATCATTGAACTATTCCCTCTCATACAGGTAAATATATGCAGGTATACTGAACAACCCTTCATTAAACCAAATGGCTGTTGTGGCTTGATTCATTTGTCTATATACACTCTGAAAGTTTGTAAGACAGTGTCTAACAGTTGCTCTTTCAGTGATAGGCCGTGGTATAACGGGGAGAACGCCAACACACATCCTTTGCACCATAATAGATGAGACAAGTGTATGAACAGCAACCCAATTATGAAGTTCTCCTGCTGATAAACCCAGGTGAATATACTTATAGAAAATTACTTCTTCAAGGCTACACTTCGTACAGATTCCATATTGAGCAATGTTGCTTGGCTAGTTTTCGGATACAACAGCATGTATGAAGGCAAGGTAAGTTGAAAAACAGGCTTTGCATGAGGAGGGACCTCTTGACATGGAAATGTATTTTCTAGTATTGAATCAGAGTACATAAGTCCTGTCTATGAAACTGGGGCTTAAGAAGGGTCTTGTTCACAGCAGCATTTTGAAACAGTACCAATACAAAATAGTGTGAACCCTCTTTACCAGAAAGTGATGACTTGTCTGCATAGTCGGAATTGTCCATGCCTGCCATTGTGTAGTGTTCCTTCGTAAAAGTACTTGGAATGGGTGTCTCTCCATGTTCTGAGCACCTCACAGCATAGATAGCAAGCAAACTAGGAGCCTGTCTAATGGTTTGGTAACTTGTAAAAGAGCCGAATCTGTTGAAGACTGTAAGAAGACTCTTATTACGATCTTTTACATAAAGAGGATGGCCAAGTATCATATGCTATTTTTTTTTCTTTCTTCTGTGAATGTTGTATACATGCATTTGGAATAAACAATACATCTGAGTGCTATTTCGATCGCTAGCCCAAATATCTTGTTCCTATGAAGGTTGTTGTTGGGCTGAAGGTAGGTCGTCTTGGCTGAACTGTTGCTCCTATAATAATTTTCATTCTGAGGTCATATATCCTTCTTCGAAGGGTTGAATAAGCCTCTCTAGAGCTTCAATATTACTTTTGAGGAGTTTGTGTTTTGGTATCTTGAATAGAGATGCTAAATATGTGAGGAGAGGCGTTCTTTCCCATGATGCTTTCAAGTCCTCTCTGAATTGTATCTGTGTGCCAGTGAGTGAATACGCTTGTGCGTCCCTAAAAATATCCTGATTTAACGCGGATAACAAAAGGCTATCGAGTGCAATATAGCTACATGTTTTCGTGAATAGTCGGTGATTAGTTTGATGGCAGAAAAGTGGGATAAAACGTAGGCATAGGATAGTTATCTTGTGAATTAATAAAAATCTGATCAAGATGGCACTCTATAACACAGGCAACGCTTGGAGAGACATCGCTGGAGTCAGCAAAGGTAAATTCCATGAGTTGGCGAGACAGGAGCTCGACCGTCTGATAACAGAGGTCACTAGTAACTCCAACCAGTGTGACGGAAAAATATTTGCAGACATATTGAAACAATATGATTCAATAAACTGGAACAAATCTGCGGAAAACATCAGCAGAATAATAGAAAAAATTCCAAAGAAGATCCAAGTGATAAAGAGACTTATAAAGAAAGCTTACATCAATCAACACAATCCATCAAAGAACAATAAGAAGTCCAATATGGTGAATATGCTGATTGATGCATTGGGAAAAAGAATGCCAAAATGGTATAATACATGTAAGATATGGTATTCCATTAATAATCCTCAACAACTGATTAGAAAATGTGATGCCTGCCATGTTCCAACACACCCTACATGTGCTGAATTACAGCAAAAAAACAAAAAATACAGACACAAAGGTATTCTGCTCAACATGCTTAGTCTGGATAGAAAATATAATTAAGTTGAGACTAAATATGCAAATAGTTGAAGAAGAAGAAGAAGAAGAAGAAGAAGAAGAAGAGAAAAATGAACAGGATATGTGTAAGGGTGCAGAGGAAATCATTGATACAACTTATGATGCCATCCAACAACATACTTGTGAAGAAATAAATTATCAGATGGAAACAAATAATAGACCCAAGAGACTCTACCCAGACCTACATACTTTTAGGGAAGAGCAAGAACCAGAAAAAAGAAAGAAAGATATAGTATGCGATATGCTGAAAGAAGGAATTGCAGATTTGGCCAAAGATGCTACTACAAGCATCCAAAGATATGCCATAATTATGAAATATATGGTAAATGTGCGTATTTAGACGGATATGGAGACAAATGCAGAGATCTCCACCCAAAAATATGCAAAACCTAAAAGAAGGAAAAGGATGCAGTTTCAACAAAAAATGTTGATATATGTATCCTGCAACCATGAATGAAAGTAAGAAAACTCAGCAAACAGAAAAGATAAATGAAAGCAAAAATGAAACAAAAAAAGAAACAAAAAAGCAGGCCGCATATATACCGCGCTATGCACCAAAAACCTCAAGATATGAGGCCTTTCAACCCAAATCTGCACATATTGAGTCCAGCTACAAAGAATGCATCTATAATGCCTGGGGTTGGTGCAGATATGGGGATAATTGCAGGTATACACACAAAAATAAATATGAAGGCGAAAGAACAAATATAATAGAAAAGTTGGATTTTTTAATGGCAGATTTCCGGGAAATGAAAAAAAGAACATCATATCAGAACAGGAAGTAAGCATGGGAGAATCCATATTATTACCAATATTAAGTAATGGGGATGAAACACAAACCATAATAGTGATGAATGCACAGGGTTTAGTCACGAGTAACTCTAAAAGGAAAATAGAGTTCTTAGAAGAACTAACCCAAAGTGAAAAAAATAGATATATTAAATATAAGTGAAACATGGTATTCCCAAGAGACTGGCAGTGATGACCAGATAAAGGGTTTACAAGCTTATAGATCTGACAGAACAAATAGGAATCAAGGGGAACTGCAATATATGGAAGAGACATAAATCAAGGAAAAGTCTGTGAAAAATACAGCAACACAGAATGTGAATTGATTGCGGTAGAATTTGAATCTGAAAAACTAGTGAATATTGTAGTTTACAGACCCCAAAATACTAAGGAGTTTGACATAATAATAGAAAAAATAGATGACATATGTAGAAACCATAAAGACTGGAATATACTCCTATCCGAAGATTTTAACTTTCCTTTCGTTGATTGGAAAGAACGGATAGAAGAAAGTGGTTGTATGTACACATATAAAAGAGAGTAATAGTAGCGCAGAAGATAAGAGGCAATTTGAAAAGCTTCAAGATATGCTATTAGAACATAATATGTAACATATAAACCACATTCCAACAAGAAAGGAAAATGTCCTAGATCTAGTATTTGTGAATGAGGTGAATTATGTTAAAGAAATAATAGTGTATAACACGGGAATTTCAGACCATAATGTCATAGAATTAATAGTCCATTCAGAAGCAAGTGATTGCAGAATTAATCAAAGCACAAAACATTGGGAAGGATATGGAAAATATAATTTTTATAGTAAGAATATAAAATGGTCAGAAATAAATGAAGAACTGAATAAAGAATGGAAAAATGTGTTTGTAAGTGATAATATACAGGTAAATACGGACATACTGTACAAAATACTGAAGAAAATTGTTGAAAAATATGTACTGAAACAAACAATAAACAAAAGACATGCATACCAAGAGAAAGAAGGATCTTATTTCAGGAAATTAGAAAATGGAAGAAAAATCTTGCAAAAGAAAAAAATGTGTGGAAAATGATGGAAATAAAATTTAAGATAGAAAATGCAGACCAAAAGATTATATAGTCAAAAGAAAATGAAAAAAGGGACTTAGAAGAAAGGATACTTCAAAATATAAAAAAAAAAAAACAAAGTACTTTACTCTTCTGCAAAAAAGATGAATAAAGGGAGATTAGAAATAGGCCCTCTAAGAATTGAAAGACGGCTAACGAATGAAAAAAAGGAAATATGCAACATATTAGCGAAAAAATATAAGAGTGAGCTCACGCCAAGAATTGCGAATGAGAATAATGAAACAGAAATGAGAGAAGAAAATGTTGAATATCTAACGGATATAGATATTAATAAAGCAGATATTGTCAAGGCTATAAACGAAATTGAAAATGGATCAGCAGCCAGGCCAGATGGAATTTTGTTTAAAAAAAAAACTGCAAACACTATCCCGAAGCCACTTGCAATACTGCTAAGACAAAGTGTAGATATGAGCAAGATATATGTTAAACATAAATTAGCTTATATAACCCCTATCTTCAAAAGTGGATCAAGACTAGAGGCAAGCAATTATAGACCTGTTAGTCTAACATCACATATTATGAAAGTGTATGAGAGGGTAATAACAAAGAAAATAATGGATCATTTGGTTAGAAATAATTTGTTTAATATAGGTCAACACGGTTTTGTGCCCGGAAAAAGTACACAAACCCAACTGATAGCACACTATGAAAACATATAAAAAAATATGATAAAAGAAAAAGTCACAAATGTGATCTATCTAGATTTTGCAAAAGCCTTTGACAAGGTAGACCATAATATATTAGAGAAAAAAATGAGAAAGCATAATATTGTGGGAAAGATAGGAAAATGGGTAAACGAATTCCTACAAAACAGAAAACAGATAGTGGTTGCAAATGACGAGAAATCGGATGAAGCTCAGGTAATATCTGGCGTGCCACAAGGTACGGTATTAGCTGCACTACTGTTTGTTATTATGATCTCAGACATAGACTGTGATGTTGAAAACTCTGTTGTGAGAAGTTTCGCCGATGACACAAGAATAAGTAGAGAAATTACTTGTGATGAAGATAGGAACTCACTACAAAGAGATCTAAACAAAATACATGATTGGGCAGAGATAAATAGGATAGTATTTAACTGCGATAAATTCGAATCAATGAATTATGGAAACAGAGAAGGAATGGTATATGCATACAAGGGACCTAATAACGAGACAATCACAAACAAGGAAGCAATTAAAGACCTTGGTGTAATGTTAAATAGGAATATGTTATGCAACGACCAAATAGCAACACTATTGGTTAAATGTAAAGCAAAAATGGGAATGTTATTCAGATACTTTAAAACAGGAAAAGTTGAACACATGATTATGCTTTACAAAACTTATGTACGTAGTACACTCGAGTAATGCAATGTGATATGGTACCCACACTACCAAAAGGATATTGCACAAATAGAGAGTGCACAAAGGTCCCATGCTGCTAGAATAAAAGAAGTTAAGGACCTTGACTACCGGGAAAGACTGCAAATTTTAAAACTATACAGTCTAGAAAGGAGAAGGGAACGCTACATGATAATACAAGCATGGAAGCAAATAGAAGGAATTACTGAAAACATCATGGAGCTAAAAATATCAGAAAGAGCAAGCCGGGGTAGATTAAAAGTGCCAAAAAATATACCAGGAAAACTAAGGAAGGCGCACAGGACATAAATCCACTATGCACCAGCATCGATAATACAGCGACTATTTAATGTGCTGCCAGCTCATCTCAGAAACATATCAGTAGTGAGCGTAGATGTGTTTAAGAATAAGCTCGATAAATACCTAAGATGCATCCCAGAACATCCAAGACTAGAAGATGCAAAATACACCCGAAGATGCATTAACAACTCTCTGGTGGATATACGAGGTGCCTCACACTGAGGGACCTGGGGGAACCCATACAAAAAATAAGGCAAATAAGGCAATAAGGCAATCACAGAAACTGTCCTGCAATCCAAAATCAACATTTATGAGTTACTATCTTAACATGTTGCCTGCCGCTATCACAATGTCTTGATTCTTCAACTTGATGGCTAGGTCAGCAGCCGTAATGTCAGATGAAAAAATTATGTCAGATTCATTCCCTCTACTGTTTGAAAAGATTTTAATCGAATCTCAATAATGGGAGAGGATAAACTGTTTCATATAAAGATTTTGAGAGACACTTTTAAGTACCTCACCTTATTTCAACAGACTTAAAGCAAACTCTACAATATAAGCCATAGTGCAACACTTTCTACTTATCGGAATATTGTCAATATATGGGAGAGAGCGTGTGAACAATATATGCTTAATATTGGT
>NC_090747.1:27490870-27510870 GCF_036898095.1 Palaemon carinicauda | reverse complement strand
TTTATTTATGGGAAAGGGTTACTTGAAGTGTTTCAGGTTTTATTTTATAGTTATGCTAATTTTATCTCATTCCCTTTCCCAAATATACCTCACTATTAAAATGATAACGTGGAATGTGTTGAACATGTTCTTTACCTGTTTCATTGATTATTCAACTAATATACTCTATAATGCAATAATTTCGAAAATTTCATAACTTCATATAGGTTTTGATACTCATGGCAAAGTCTATTTGTATCAATGCATTATGTTTCTCTAAAATTTGAAAGGGTTTCAAAATAAAATGAGATTGATTCTGATAAGAAAGTAAAAGATTTTAATGGGATTTTTGTATATACTAAAATTATTTCTTGTATATGATTTTAGACACATACCTAAATCTTTTGTGTCATTAATTTTACATCGTAATCTTATTCTATACATGTATTAATTTTTTTTTCTGTTTTCCGATATATTTAATTCTTCGCTAAACTTATCCAGAGAACTTTAATTGTTCTATATTTAGTTAGCTCCTCAAGTACCAACGTTATTTTCTCTCTGGGAGTTCCATTCAGGACCAGGAGAGGATACTGGATCATAAATGAGTTGGAATGCATCCTTAAAAAAAAATATATATATATATATATATATATATATATATATATATAAGTGATTGAAGTCTAGCTGTCTTTTTATTCGGACTAATATGATATTTGTAATTATTTCATATATTACTGAGAGTAAGCTTGTTGTTATTTGTCAAAATTCGACAACTGCTAACAAATAACAAGTATCCCGACAGCATGATAGAAGAAAGGAATTCAATGATGTTCTAAAACCAACAACAGCAAACACCAACTAAGAAGACAAAAACCTATCTACCATCACCTTAGCTTTGGTTCACCCTACAAAGATGAAACCCGGATATTACGAGGAATCTTCAATCGATGGATGGTATCAAAATCCCCTTACCAGAAAGTAAAACTTGTAATATATATCAAGCCCAACCTGGCTGCAAGCCTCATGTTGAAAAACAATACCGCCCCAAAAGGACCAAAGGAAGTGTGCACCGACGTAGTCTATAACTTTTCATGTCCTGAAGAGATATTTAAATCTAACACAAAGGACTATATTTGTCACACTACCACAATAGTCCGAAGACAGATGTTGGCCCACAGGAATCAGGGGGAAATACACCAACACTATATTGATGTCCACGACCTGAAACCCTCCCTGACGAAATTTATTTATGGGACCATATTGTTCACAAGAAGAACAAATACAGCAGACTTAAAACTGCTGAAGCTGTAATACGGATAATACAGAAAGATTCTAATTATACGCTCCCGCAAGCAGAGTGACATGGATAAACTATATGGTGGTGCAAGTTAAAGCTTGCATCTAACATGTGTCCGTATATATGTATATGTATATGTATATGTATATGTATATATATATATATATATATATATATATAGATAGATAGATAGATAGATAGATAGATAGATAGATAGATAGATAGGTAATGTTATTCTAGAAACTATTCCCCAAGCCTTTGGTTTTGTTAAAAGTATTTAGATTGTCATATAGCCGTACGAAATGATATAGAGAGGTAGACACTATTTCTAGAGGTGGAAATCTCCATCAGGCAATTAGGCTTCAGAACAATATCACGCATGACTTCATTAAGGATGAATTTTATCCTCGGCATTTTAGTTTCAATAAAAGGAACAAAAATATGTGAAATTATCTGTAATGAGCTGCTGAGATAATTTGTTTGCTGACAAAATATGTTTGCGTGGAGAATAAATTTTGATCCTCAAATTCTGGTGTTTAAACATCCATTTTTATTCCATGAAATTATGGAGTCAAGACTTTTTGTAGTGAAAATTGTTATTCTATCATTATCCCATTATTCTTTGAACGAAAGTATTCAGTTATATCATTACATCAGAAATAAAATATTTTGTGTAACATATTATTCGGTCACTTTAAATTGCATTAATATTATTATTGAATAAAATGTAAAAATGCCTCCAATTACTGTAAAAAAAAAGAAAAAAAAAGAAAAAAAAGAGAGACGAGAAACAGCAAAATCTGTTCTAAACAGGAAAATCACTCTATTTCAAAGATGAGAAACATAAAGGATTAAGATTTGTCATATGTTTACAAATAAAGTTAGTTTTGTAAGGTAAAATCACATACCTAGAAGAAACCTTTTTGGACTGGACAATATTGTGATTTGTATAAAAAAAAAGGTAGAGAGTAAAAGTTTTATTTCAAGAAAATATATAAAATATAAAATGTAATGGTTACTGAAATCACAAAAAAGGGAAACCAACTACGGAAACAACATAATTGTCTGCGTTGGAAAACGTCATTCCATGTTGGGGTGAGATTGGTAAAACGATACAAGTTTTGACCTATGTTCTTTGTAATATAATTAGAACTAGAGCAATCTTCAAAGGAATAGAAGAGTTTGGGAGGGAATTCCTTTCCTGGACAATGAAGAATTTTTTTAACACATATGCTGTCTTGAAAGCTAAATTGGGTTCTGTTTAAAATATTATTGATATATAGTACTTTCAGTCTTGGTAATTAAATGGGAAGCATTTTATCTGAATACTGCTGCTGGTATATAATAATTACAATTTTACAATCTTGTGGCAAATGCTTATATGATCCAAATTATTATTATTATTATTATTATTATTATTATTATTATTATTATTATTATTATTATTATTATTATTATTATTATTATTATTATTATGAGAGAAGGTTGCTTGCAAGCGGGGTTAAATCTCCTATTCGATAGATATAGCAGGGAACTTTGGCATCACAAGAGCCTGCCCCCAAGCCACGCGAGAAAATCTATTTAGAAGGATCCAGAATAGTTAAGTCAATATATATATACGCCCCAGGAATGCAGAGGAACATAAGAGAACCAGCCTGTCCCAGTGAAAGAGCGAAACTTTTTTCTCTCTCAAGTGCATCGAGTGTGTCCTCTCCAAAGTTAATTTGTTTTTACTCAACATATATCGTGTGTACTGTGTTCGGACGTTAAAGAAACTGTCAAGGTGATTTCAAATTTATTGTGTTATCTTACTTGCTTGTATTATTTATATATATATATATATATATATATACTGTGTATATATATATATGTATATATATATATGTATATATATATATTATATATATATAGATATATATATATATATATATGTATATATATATACTGTGTATATATATATATATATATATGCATATATATATATATATACATATATATATATATATATATATATATACATATGTATATATATATAAATATATTTTTTTTTGAGGGATGCATTCCATCTCATTTATGATCTAGTATCCTCTCCTGGTCCTGAATGAAACTCCCACAGAGAAAATAACGTTGGTACTTGAGGACAAGTCTGACCCTCTTCTTCGCCTTTGGTGATTCGCTGAAGGTGGGACTCGACAAAGTCTTTTAGAAGAAGATATTTTTTCATGACATTTGCAACCAGAGAGATTGTGGGCTGTAATAATCTTATATAGGTTATTATATAGAATAATTTTCATCATTTATATAGGTACGTAATTAGAGGTAACTAAATATAGAACAATTAAAGTTCTCTGGATAAGTTTAGCGAAGATTTAAACATATCGGAAAACAGAAAAAAAAAATTAATACATGTATCAAATAAGATTACGAGGTAAAATTAAAGACACAAAAGATATAGGTATGTGACTAAAATCATATACAAGAAATAATTTTAGTATATACAAAAATCCCATTAAAATCTTTTAATTTCTTATCAGAATCCATCTCATTTTATTTTGAAACCCTTTCAAATTTTAGAGAAACATAATGCATAGATACAAATAGACTTTGCCATGAGTATCAAAACCTATATGAAGTTATGAAATTTTCGAAAATATTGCATTATAGAGTATATTAGTTGAATAATCAATGAAACAGGTAAGGAACATGTTCAACACATTCCACGTTATCATTTTAATAGTGAAGTATATTTGGGAAAGGGAATGAGATACACTTAGCATAATTATAACATAAAAACCTGAAACACTTCAAGTAACCCTTTCCCAGAAATAAATTGATTTATACATTTTATTATAAATTATTCCTATCCGTTGCTCTACAGTGATATTAGCAGCCTAATAATTTCAACAGAAAGGTTTATAGTTTAGACGAATGAGTCAACCTATGGCTGAAATATAATATTTATTATCTATTATTTATTACATATCATGTGTTATATATTATATATATCATATATTATATTATATATTATATATTATATATTATATATTATATATTATATATTATATATTATATATTATATATTATATATTATATATTATATATTATATATTATATATTATATATTATATATTATATATTATATATTATATATTGTATATTATTTCTTTATTTATATATTCTTAAGTATGTCTAGAAATAAAGGTTCCCCCATTTCCGACGTATGCGTTCTTTTGGGGTGATGGCTCTCTAAACATAACGACTTGAAAGAGCTATAATATTTTAATTCAAAGATTGGAAGGGAAATATTATCAGTGTTTACGAAGATTTTATGTTACTTAATTTTTACCAAAAGGTTTTTCCACTAAAGGAAATGTAGAATTACTGCATGACACATCAATCAGACATACAGGCTAATATTCAGTTCATTTACTTTGATAAACTGTATTGATTGTAGAAATTAGGTCAAAATCCTATTTCTCTTAGTTGGCTGCCTCTGGGAAATTACAAGTGTCCGTCATGACATCAAAATGTCAAACATAGCGACAGAAGGGGAATGTACAATGCGATGCAAAAAGGATTAAGGGATTTTCAATGGATTGACAGCTGGTGTACTGGCAGGATTCATAATTGATTTATCTAACCTGTAGGGAGAAACTCTCTCTCTCTCTCTCTCTCTCTCTCTCTCTCTCTCTCTCTCTCTCTCTCTCATCATTAAACTAAATAACCTTTCAATATTCCTATTATCACCACTGATATTTTTCATTATATAAAAATGGAATGATATGGTACGGACTTATATCAATAGCCCTATGATGTAAGTCCGTATAGAAAGGGTTTGCTATTTTTTTCATAAAGGTTTAGATTCTATGAATAAGAATGTTTTCTTTTTGAGGATACTGTCTCGTTCTATAAATTACTTTAAAACACAGTTAAACGAATTCGTATTTTTTACTGTCGAGTTATACAACTGCGATAAATCTCCATCCTCTCCTCCGTATTTGATCTTGGGATGTTCCATTCCCATTCCAGTAATTTCCATCAGTAGCGAGTTATAATAATTTTATATTTTAGAACATTCTAGTATTTATAAGCTTAGTGAAATGTATCAAAGTTTGTTTTAAAGTATGTGAAAAGCTACAAAATTATGCAGCGAGCATCGGAAAACAAGTTCCTATCGTTGACTTCGGGGGTGTTGTTATTAAATTTGGCCCTCTATCGATCTACCTATGTGGCATATCCTGGACATGGACTGTCAATTGCCTCAACCTGGTCCTGTCTCTGGCTGTCTGTATAAATTGTCCAGCTGCTACATTTTCATTTACATCCTCCTGTAAGCTTTCCAAAAACTTTCTCTTTTGCCGGCATCTTGCTCTTCTCCTCTCTATCTCTAAGGACTCAGAATTTCCATGTGCTTCCTCCTTATCACTTTTAGAAGGGATCTCTCGTGATTTACTATTCTCAATACCTCCTCATTTGTTAGTCTCTCAGTCTTTTGTTAATTGTAATGTAATCAACTTGATTTCAATATCTGTCTCCTGGGTTTTCTATGTCCATAGTAATCTTAGAAGTTTTTCGAACCATATGTTAGTTATAAACTATAAGCTATAATCATTTAAAACATAACATATCGGTAAATATGAAATATATTCACCTGCCTTAATATATTCAAGAAAATAGGGAACTAAATTAGTTATTGCAGTTTACATAAAGGAAGACATAAAAATTGTAAAACATTTTTCGAAGAATGGAAATTATTCTGGCAGTCTCTCTGCTTATGTTCAACAATATTCAGTCGTAATTATTTTTTATATGAACAAGAAGAAAATCTTTAATTGTTTTATCGTTACCAAAATCTTCGTATTTTTTACATTTTAAGGCTTTAAGCTTTAATTCTGAGGCACAAAGCTTTGAAGGATGTCAAGACGAAAGGGAATAAACATAAAGTAGGAGATAGAATATATAAGTAAAAAAGGAAATCCAGAATCAGAAAACTTAACATCTTGTATGTATGCATGAATGGTGTATGATTATCGTAGGATATATGCCGTAGAAGGTCTGGAAGCCATTGAGATCCATTTCGATATGTAATAAAGGATCGGTACGGGTTCTTTTTCAAGTGATAAAACTCCGGAGCCGGTGTCCATACGACGTTATCAGTTCTGAATGAATGTCAACACAGATTTATATATTGGTGCCTCCAACACTTGTCTTTGTTGGGGGAGGGGAGGGGGGGGGTTCAATGGCACCTCAAAACCATAATTAATACCTCCTTTGAGTCTTGGTTCAATACTTATTAATAAAAAGGAGCTTTGTCTACTAAGTTGAAACATATCACATATATGGAGATATTTGCGTATTAGATAGTCGAAATAGATATTTATATATATATATATATATATATATATATATATAGACCAGTCAGAAAGAACGGCTAAATATTTTGAACACACAAATATACAACCCTTCCCATTCCCTCTCACCAGGGCATGAATACACCCTCTTTCTACTACCAGAGGGATGGGGAGGAATCGAGTATTTATACGTATGGTATTGTGCCTGAGTGTTACCGGATATACAGTATATATATACACACACACACACACATATATTTATATATATATATATATATATATATATAGGCCTATATATGTATATATATATATATATATATATATAAATATTCATATATGTATATATACATATATATATATATATATATAATATATATAGATATATATATATATATAAAACCAGACACATGTTCTTTATCATATAAGTGAGATATAACCATGTAAAGTGAACCTATATGAAACCGTATTTAATGCTTGATATTATACTCTCAATACAGCATGTAAACTACAATCACTATCAAAGTTATTGCATTCCTTCGACTAAATGTATAAAATGAATAATATCACTCGATGTTTGTCATGCTTTTCATAAGGAAACGTAATGCTATACAGGGTTATTATTTAAGTCTTAAATGAGGTAATTATAAGCGTGAATGATAAATTCCACCACTGGACAAATCGGTCATCTGGCGTCGAGAGTATGTAAAGCAGCTGGAGAGAGCAAGACTCTCGATAAAAAGAGTGAATTATAAATCATGCCACTGCACTGGACAGCTCCTTTTGGTGGTGACGAGAGAACAAGGCTTTTTATAGAAAGCCTATCTCCATTAGTGAATGAGCGTGGGCAGTTCCGGAGGCGTGACGGCTGTCACTCAGAATAGTGTCACCATAAATCAAACGACAGATACCCATCATTACTAATCATTTGTGTTATAGAGCAGAAATTTTCGTTTTTTTCTCAATTGTATCATCACCGATGATCATGGTAATTAGTAATTATACAATACAACGAATATTTTATTTTCTTAATCATAATTTGCTTTTTTTCCTAGTATCAGGTTTAATATTTTCATCATTCGTCGGAATAAATGTGGAGTTATCTACCAACATTTGGCTTCTTAGCAGAAATATATTACATAAATTATTCTGAACAATATTCTTACCTTAAAGTCTGCTATATCAAAACGCCTATGTTTGAAATATATTTTATATTTTTTTCCTGGACCTTTATGCCGTTCCTAGATAGTTGATAAGAAGGCAAAAGAAATATTTACATATGCAGTTTGCTACTTTGTTGTTTTCACAAGATTTAAAGTATTTTGAGAGAGAGAGAGAGAGAGAGAGAGAGAGAGAGAGAGAGAGAGAGAGAGAGAGAGAGAGAGAGAGAGAGGAGAGAGAGAGAGAGAGAGAGAAAAAAAAATATTCAACCACACTAACCTCTGATGAACAGGATTAAGTTATTGTAATGTAACTCATACACGAACACCATTCTTTCGTTAGATTGCATGTGCTTTATGAGCATCTATCCGACATATTCAGGGATTCGATCTCAAATGACTACGAGATGAATTAACTCCTGTGCCATCTGTCCCCCAGACTAAAACTCCTTATTGTAACGACCTTTGCACCGACATGTGTAGGGTGGCACAATCACAATTAATCGTGAATGAGACTATAACCGTTTATGAATTTTAGATATAATCCACATTTCACAGAATTGACCATCAATGAATATTAAATAAAACTCCTACAAACCTTCATTCAGTCATCGAGATAACTCGCTTCCTATTTCAATTTCGGTCTCATGTCTTGGGGAAACACATACTGCCTCTCCTTAGCACTTATAGCCCTGGACCTGTCTGTTGGTCTTTTATGCAAAAGGATGTTAGTGGTATTTCTCAACGAGGTGGTTGCCAGTAGTCACGCAACAAAGGACGCTATGAGCCAATCCATATATATTATATATATATATATATATATATATATATATATATATATAATATATATATATATATATATATATATATATATATTGTATTTAATACACATAAAAGATATCTAATATATCTAATTTGAGGGTGATAAATTCATTTCTGGTGTTGTTTAATAATTTAGAGAGATAATAGCCAGTGAGTGTTATGCTCCAGTTCGACAGCTCTCTTTTACTAACTGAATCTCAGTGCATGATATTCTGGAACTTTAAAGTCTCTTCTCAGTGCTCTTCATGAAGAATTTAGCGTCCCCAACACCAGGACCCAGTAAGATGACCTTGGTCACCTCAGTGGAAGAGGAGAATGTAGTCAATCAAACAAAATTTATTATTTGTCAGGAAGACATCAGAGTACCTGTAACTACTGAAAGGGCTGGACGTTTAAGAATGGAAAAAGGCTAGAAAAATTAGCAATGATATTGTTTCAGAGCTCATAAAATGTGTTTCAAGGAATGAGGAAACTGATTAGAGTGGCATGTCTATTCCACATAGTATCACCAAATGCTACAAATCTTACACACCTTCTGATAAACATCAAGTGATTGAGAAATGAATATGAGAATTGATGAGTCTGTTGTGTGCAACAAAGAAAGCAAGTTTACTGAAAGTGTTGGATTTGGTAAAACCATTCGTAAAAATGTTATAACTTGTGCACCTCGTAGTTGCAAGAAAGACCCAAGATTGTTGCCATGTGATATATGTGGAAATATTGAACACAAGAAGTGCCGTGAAAAATTCATAATATCTGAGTATAAGAGTGCTAAGAAATTAATTGATTCTGAAAAACACAATGAAGATGATGTTTTTACACGAATTGCAGACCCACTGAGAGACAATGAAGGAAGCTCTGTTAAATTAGTTGTGTCTGTAGATATATATTGTCACAACTTATGCCATCAGAATTTCTAGCTTAAATACGAACCTATAAATCCAGAAAGAAGGACTCCAACCAATGTTAAGCATGTATTGTTCACACGCTTTCTCCCATATATTGACAAAATTCTAATAAGCGGAGAGTGTTGCACTATGGCTTATATTGTAGAGTTTGCTTTAAGTCTGTGGAAATAAGGCGAGGTACTTAAAAGTGTCTCTCTAAATCGTGATATGAAACAGTTTATCCTCTCCCATTATGGTGATTCGATTAAAATCTTTTCAAACAGTAGAGGGAATATTTTTTTCATCTGACATTACGGCTGCTGACCTACCCATCAAGTTGAAGAATCAAGACATTGTGATAGCGGCATGCAACATGTTAAGATAGTCACTCGTAAATGTTTATTTTGGATTTCAGGACAGGTTCTGGGATAGTAAGGACTTGAAAGCATCATGGGAAAGAATGCCTCGCCTCACATTTTTAGCATCTCTATTCAAGATACCAAAACACAAACTCCTCAAAAGTAATATTGAAGCTCTAGAGAAGCTCAGAATGAAAATTATTATAGGAGCAACAGTTCAGCCAAGACGACCTAACTTCAGCCCAACAACAACCTTCATAGGAACAAGATATTTGGGCTAGAGATCAAAATAGCACTCAGATGTATTGTCTACTCCAAAAGCATGTATACAACATTCACAGAAAAAAAAAAAAGAAATATGTCTGCAAATATTTTTCCGTCACACTGGTTGGAGTTACTAGTGACCTCTGTTATCAGACGGTCGAGCTCCTGTCTCGCCAACTCATGGAATTTACCTTTGCTGACTCCAGCGATGTCTCTCCAAGCGTTGCCTGTGTTATAGAGTGCCATCTTGATCAGATTTTTATTAATTCACAAGATAACTATCCTATGCCGACGTTTTATCCCACTTTTCTGCCATCAAACTAATCACCGACTATTCACGAAAACATGTAGCTATATTGCACTCGATAGCCTTTTGTTATCCGCATTAAATCAGGATATTTTTAGGGACGCACAAGCGTATTCACTCACTGGCACATAGATACAATTCAGAGAGGACTTGAAAGCATCATGGGAAAGAACGCCTCTCCTCACATATTTAGCATCTCTATTCAAGATACCAAAACACAAACTCCTCAAAAGTAATATTGAAGCTCTAGAGAAGCTTATTCAACCCTTCGAAGAAGGATATATGACCTCAGAATGAAAATTATTATAGGATCAACAGTTCAGCCAAGACGACCTACCTTCAGCCCAACAACAACCTTCATAGGAACAAGATATTTGGGCTAGAGATCGAAATAGCACTCAGATGTATTGTTTATTCCAAATGCATGTATACAACATTCACAGAAGAAAGAAAAAAAAAATTGCATATGATACTTGGCCATCCTCTTTATGTAAAAGATCGTAATAAGAGTCTTCTTACAGTCTTCAACAGATTCGGCTCTTTTACAAGTTACCAAACCATTAGACATGCTCCTAGTTTTCTTGCTATCTATGCTGTGAGGTGCTCAGAACATGGAGAGACACCCATTCCAAGTACTTTTACGAAGGAACACTACATGATGGCAGACAAGCCATCACTTTCCGGTATAGAGGGTTCACACTATTTGGCATTGGTGCTGTTTCAAGATGCTGCTGTGAGCAAGACCCTTCTTAAGCCTCAGTTTCATAGACAGGACTTAGCTACTCTGATTCAATAGACAATACATTGCCAGGTCAAGAGGTCTCTCCTCATGCAAAGCCTGTTGTTCAACCTACCTTGCCTTCATACATGCTGTTGTATCCGAAAACTAGCCGCTCGATATGGAATCTGCACGAATTTTAGCTTTGAAGCAGTAATTTTTTATAAGTATATTCACCTGGGTTTACCAGCAGTAAAACCTCATATTTGGGTTGCTGTTCATACACTTGTCTCATCTACTATGGTGCAAAGGATGTGTGTTGGCGTTCTCCCTGTTATACCATGACGTATCACTGAAAGAGCAACTGACAGACACTGTCTTACAAACTTTCAGAGTATATATAGACAAATGAATCAAGCCTTAACAGTCGTTTGGTGTAATGAAGGGTTGTTCAGTATAGCTGCATATATTTACCTGCATGAGAGGGAATAGTTCAAAGATATATTTCTCTGGATGGGTCCTTTCCATTGGACTCGGGTATTGCTCAGATGTCAGGGCAAATTACTCCAAGGTTCTGGTCCATATGACACGCTAGTTGAGAGTGCTGTATTTGGACCTGGTGTGATAGAGTCAGTCTTGAATGGTAACCATTATGTTCGTGCTCTCACAGAGATGTTGATTATGGAGGACCTAATACGTTTCCTCCAGTGGCAGATGTTCTGGTATCATAAGGACAAAGCTAGTTATCCAGAGTTACCCAAGGTGGAAATGCTACAAACAACACCCACTGCAAACCGACATAGTCCAAAACTGTGTAAAGAACTTACTGGACAAATAGAAAACTTACATCACTACTTTTGGGAGTTTTAGAAGGAGTGCGAGTCAAAATCTGAACTTTGCCAATTCTTTGTAGTTTGGCTGCAGTTAGTTTCTGTTATTAAGAACTCTGTGATTTCAGAAAGAGAAGGAAACTGGAACCTACTAATGCTATTGTTGAAGATTCTATCCCTATATTTGCAGAATAGAATTGCACCAGCTGCCTACGTTATGGATTGTGGTACCCAGATCAAATCAAGGTTCCTGAGTTCAAACATCCAGAACTCTACCAACACTTCTCAAAAGGCCAGTGGGTTGTTCGTGATTGTTCCTGCTACTTTTGGGATGTGTGAGGTGATATAAAAGTGGAACAAACCATCAAACGTGTGACAAAGGGTCCAGCAGGTTACTACGTTTTTGGAGGCACACAAAATGCTAGTTGTGTGGCAGAGTGTACCATGAAATAAGGTGAATTAACAACGTTTTAATACTATCACTACTAATCTTCTAATAAACCACACAGAATGTCATCTCCAGCATTCACTTATTACCACTCGTCGTCAAACATTTAACAAGAATTTATCTAAACTCCTTGACTCATTACCCGATCATCAAAATCCTAAAGTGTATCAGAAATGTTGAAAATATTCATTTCTCATACAAGCAGAAGAGGTTCGTTGAGAAGAGCAAGAAATTACTGCAACCATATCAAAACTTAAGCTACCAAATTTCACAGACCCACTATAGTACACCTCAGCAACTATTCTTAGAGAAGAGGGCATTTCAACAAAGGATGTGGCACAAGCACAGAGGAACATGGATATTGTAAAAGAGAGGGGGATGAATTTCAGTCAAATTCTTTCTCATGTGCTGAAAATATCTCCACTGTTTAATGGCGACCTTCTTTCTCACACCAACAAGTCTTTGCTGATTAGGGAGATTTAATCTATACCTGACACCACCCAAAATAGTAAAATTTCTACTCCTGCCACTCATATTATGGTAGACTTCATGACAAAAATAAGGCAGATGACTTTGGTAAAATCTCCTAATATGGGTGCATAGATGCAATCCTTTCTTCAGCATCATGTCTTTTCAATAAAATAAGCTTGTCCATTCTGTTTTGGACTCTCACATTAAAATGTCTCTCAAAGCAGGTGAGCGCATGTGTCATATGGATTCATCGTCAGGCATTGATATCATTGCTATGTGCAGAGAGGCACCTATTCCTCAACAAATTGATGAGTTCTTGGCATCTCATAGAAACAAGAAGAATCTCCAACTGCTGGTTCAACATATTGTGTCCGATCAAGTCCCCAGTGATGTGACTATCATAGTCAGGTCGAAAATCTGATGAGGAGGTATTTCCAGCAAAAGCATCTGGTGATGGAGAAATCCCCAACTTATTGAGCTGGGTTGAAGAAGGAGAAAACATGTGAGTGATTCATGTGGATTAGACTGTTTGTCTGATGCAGTGCAAGATAATTATTGGGGTTTCTAATGACACAGACACCATTGCCTTCCTCCTTCACTACATTCCATATCTCCAATCGCTGGGGTTGAAAGAAATGTGGCAGAAGTATGGCACTAGTAAGAAATGATGCTGGATTGTACTGGCAAAGGTTGTAATGAAAGCACACATTTTAACTGGAGATGAATGCATGAATAAGATGGGAACCAAGCATGAAGCTATGCCATGTGACCCATTACAGTATCTGACAAACTTTCGTGGAGCAGATACTTTATCAGAACAAGATGCTGTACTAGCAGAGAGATATTGTTACGTGTTTGGTCAGGAGCCAGATCAACTATGTCTGCCAAGACATTTGATCAGTTGAGGGTTGAAACCTACACAGGTTGCAGGTAGGGATTATTTCCCGGGATCCCGAGATCCCAGAATCTCGGGATATCGTTGCTTTTTTGGGGGGGAAAATTCCCAGGATTCTATATTTCTTCCAGGGAAATCTCGGCATCTTTTAAAATGTGCAAAAGAAAAAAAAATACATTTTCAATAGTTAGCAGCTATTGCCGTATAAGTTTACCTATTACCTGACGTTGTTCTAGATGATTTAGAAGCATTTTCAACAAAAACTCTTCTTTTTTTTTGCAGCAAATCCATGTCTTATTCGCTATTTTGATAAAGATAGTCATGAAATGATTGTTTTATCCAAATCCAGAGAGAAAAGAGTGTCTTAGTCAGTCGCTGCTCGAGAAATTAGGAGCAATAAAAAAAAAACAGATTTCATTTCTAAATCAGCCTAAACAAGTCAGTCGATTAGCAGGAGCATAACTGAAGAGCTGGGATTTTTTAAGCAACTGGAGAAAAGACAGCAAATGTAACCAAGATAACAGCTACAATAGAATCTATAGCACCAACATCTGTCAAAGAAGAGTTTTACAGCTCTAGGATTGTTTATCATAAGACTTACAACTCACTAATTGATAAAAGTATCAATTGTTTTTTTTTTTTTTTTTCTGTCTTGTTTCACCTCAAAATAGTTGGTACTCTGTAGTAACACTTAGAAGCAACATTTATAATTTTTCTACTTCTGCTATTCTATTAAAAGGGCAATATATGAATAGACTATATAGTTTTCTTGTTTTTTTAAACTGTAATATAAGCAGGTTTTATGTAAGTTTATGCTTCTCGGGCTGATTTGAACACTGTCATTTCGATTGAATCCTTTCGATTAAAGACTTTTGTTATTTGTGATGACATTATTCCTCTTTTCTTCACTAGATTTATATTTCATCGGCATTTGATCTTATACAATGATTACAGTACTTTTTATTCAGGAATTTGCCTATTTCTATTAAACATTACTAATTATTCTTTCACCACGTTTCAACTGAATTACAAAAGTATGTGATCACATTGGATATTTTTATACAATTAGTATAAATATGTGTCACTTTGTTATTTCAGGAGCAATAACTGTAGAAAATTGTTTAATCAGTCTTAAATTTTTACTCGTTAATTTCATTGTAAGATTCTTTTTTTTTTTTTTTTTTTTTTTTTTGCATTATATATTACGGATACGTATTTGTCAATGCTTTTTATTTTTAATATAAAATCCAAGGATTTCCCTGTATTTTCCAGGGATTCCGGGAAAACACTAACTTTCCCCGAAATCAAAGGAGTGGGAAAAGTGTTTCAAATAATAATCCCTAGATGCAGCGCCGGAATAGATTTTTTATTTTTGCTCCTACAATTAGTGTTATTAGAGGCCACATTCATCGAGAATTTTTTTTTTCTGGTTACCAAGGTATGCAAATTTCTTGTGACATTTGAAGAACATGGTACATTACTTAAACTATTGGGGCATGGATAGGAGGTTAACTTTTGTACACTCCTGCCATCAAAATGCATAAAGCCTTTACCATTGACCTTGCCCACAACTCGCAAGTTTATAGGCATGTGCATCTCTTAAGTCTGTGATTGCCATTCAGCTGGAGTTCAATGTGTGATTTTTTACCATGTTAACAAAGATGGATCTTCATGTAAAAACCCGTCACTTGATTAAAATTATTTGAACAATTATAATGTTCGGTACATCTGAAGAAATTGTTATTGTGTTTCTTCACAATTTTTCCAACCCCAAATATAAAAAGTCAAACAAATTTGAATTTTTTAATACCCTTTATCACCTTGATAGATGACTTCAGATGTTTAAAACAACACTAGAAATCAATTTGTCACCCTCAAATTAGGCATATTACATATATTACATATGTATTAACTCCAGATAATAATAAAAAAAAATATATATATTTTTTCGGCACCGGGTGCCATTCATAATGTATTGGGACATAGCGTCATTCGTAGCGTGACTAAGGGCAAGGACATCGGTGATTTTTTATGTCCAGGGATCCATAAATCAAGTTCAGTTGATAAATCTCCCCAACACCATTTTACATAATGCCATTAACAATATTGAGTGGATCATCCATAACCCCTATTTTAATTGAACATGTCTTAGTTTTACTCATATTCTTTCTGATTCCTACGTTTAGATCTATTATCTTTTCCAATTCCTCCCATGTTTCATTAAACAGAATTAAGTCATCTACAAATGAGAAGCTTTTAAGGTATTTCCCATTAATGTTAATTCCTACATTTTCCAAGTCTATATTTTCATAAACTTTTTCTAGGCATGCTGTGAATAATTTAGGAGAGACGGGGTCTCTGTCTAACTACTTTCTCAATCGGAATTTTTTCACTATCTGTATGTAGTTTTGAGATTGCTCTATTTCTGTATAGATATCTTCTAGTACTCTTGCATAATATTGATCTATTCTTTTTCTTTGAAGGGCTTTCATTAGTGCTTATCTTTTGACAGAATCAAAAGCTATCTAACAGTCTTTAAACGCCATACCTAGAGGTGTGTCATACTCTTGATTTTCCCATTTCCTGGTTAATTGGATAGAAATGGTCAGTTGTTGAATGCCCTTTTAAAGACTTTCTACTCTTCGTAATGTGATCTTTACAAATGTTTTATATAGTACACAGAGTAAACTTGTCGAACGGTAATTTCTGAGGTTTTTTATGTCTTCTCTGTAAATTAGTATAATGATAGCTTTTTTCCAAGCTTTAGGTATAGAGCATTGTGGTTGTTAGTCTTAATACTATGAAATTTCTTACATCTATTATCAAAATAATTGTTATGGCATCTTTTCCTTTTGATTTGTGTCTTTTCAAACCTTTTAATTGCTTTATCTACCTCTCCTATTGTTACGTTTGGTACCGGCTCATGCGTTTCATTATTACTAATGGCGAAGATCTTTCTTATGTCACTAATGTATAGCATTGTAGAGAAATCGTCTACAATTTTTATCACTTCATCTATATTGTTGATAATATTTCCATTTGTACCCTTTAAAGCAAACATCTGTTCGTGGCCTATTCCATGTATTCTTTTGGTCACCAGCCACTAGTTAAGATACTACCGCTAGAGAGTTATTAGATCTTTGACTGGCCAGACAGTACTACATTGGATCCCACTTTCTCTGGTTGCGGCTATTTTTTCTTCTGCCTGCACACAACGAATAGTCTGGCCTATTCTTTCCACATTCTCCTCTGTACTCACAGTAGTTCAATGGTTGATTGCCTCTTGGTAAGGGTAGAAGAGACACTTTAGATATGGTAAACAGCTCTACCAAGAGAAGGTCACTCTAAAATCAAATCACTGTTTGCTAGTCTTGGGTAGTGCCATAACCTCTCTACCATGGTCTTCCACTGCATTGGGGTAAAATTCTCTTGCTTGAGGGTACACTCGGGGCACACTATTATATATATTTTTTTCTTTCTCTTGTTGTTTTGAAGTTTTTATAGTTTATATATGAAAGATTTATTTTAAGGTTGTTACTGTTCATGACATATTTTATTTTAATTGTTCATCAGGTCTCTTGTAACTTATTTATTTCCTTATTTCCCTGTTGGAGCCCTCGGGCTTATATCATCTCGCTTTTCCAACTATGGTTGTAGCTTAGAAAATAATAATAATAATTATAATAATAATAATAATAATAATAATAATAATAATAATAATAATAATAATAATAATAATAATAATAATAATAATATTCATGATTCTTCCTTTCTTTAGTGCTTCCTCAATTTTGGTCTGATTGTGTTTACGATTGTCATGGGTTCTTAGTTTTTTTTTTCTTGTTTTGGATAGTTCTGCTAATTCTATCCAATCTCTCTTTAATTTCACCGTCATATCCAATATATTTCATTTTATTGAGTGTTTGGTCTTTTCTGATAGCTTTTCTTGATATTGTTCAAGAACTTTTCCGCATATCTCTTTTACTAATTCAAATACAAAATTTAGTTGAGTTACTGTTTATTCTTTTTACACTTGCTTTCATTCGTCATATATATATATATATATATATATATATATATATATATATATATATATATATATATATATATATATATATATATATATATATATATATATATATATATATATATATATATATATATATATATATATATATATATATATATATATATATATATATATATATATATATATATATATATATATATATATATATATATATACATACATATACAGTATATATATATATATATATATATATATATATATATATATATATATATATATATATATATATACATACATATACAGTATATATATATATATATATATATATATATATATATATATATATATGGATAAATATCAACACAACATCGTGTTCAAATAGAAATAAATTTCTACCTCATACTTGGGATCGAACGCTAGCCCCTTCTAATGAAAGGCCAGGTCGAAACCAACCATGTCACGAGAGCCCATAAAAGAAATTGGAACCTGACCGCTACCAGCTGTCCGAGGATTTACCTGGCGAGACATCAGTCTCTTACCAGCGAGATTTACCCAATTTCCCGGGCCACCACGTGACACAATTGGTAGTAATTCATTCAAATTTCCCCTAATGAGTCAATATGGATAAATATCAACACAACATCGTGTTCAAATAGAAATAAATTTCTATCTCATACTTGGGATCGAACGCTAGCCCCTTCTAATAAAAGGCCTGGTCGAAACCAACCATGTCACGAGAGCCCATAAAAGAAATTGGAACCTGACCGCTACCAGCTGTCCGAGGATTTACCTGGCGAGACATCAGTATCTTACCAGCAAGTTTTACCCAATTTCCCGGGCCACCACATGACAAAATTGGTAGTAATTCATTCAAATTACCCCTAATGAGTCAATATGGATAAATATCAACACAACATCGTGTTCAAATAGAAATAAATTTCTACCTCATAATTGGGATCGAACGCTAGCCCCTTCTAATGAAAGGCCAGGTCGAAACCAACCATGTCACGAGAGCCCATAAAAGAAATTGGAACCTGACCGCTACCAGCTGTCCGAGGATTTACCTGGCGAGACATCAGTCTCTTACCAGCGAGTTTTACCCAATTTCCCGGGCCACCACGTGACACAATTGGTAGTAATTCATTCAAATTACCCCTAATGAGTCAATATGGATAAATACTCGCTGGTAAGAGACTGATGTCTCGCCAGGTAAATCCTCAAACAGCTGGTAGCGGTCAGGTTCAAATTTCTTTTATGGGCTCTCGTGACATGGTTGGTTTCGACCTGGCCTTTCATTAGAAGGGGCTAGCGTTCGATCCCAAGTATGAGGTAGAAATTTATTTCTATTTGAACACGATGTTGTGTTGATATTTATCCATATTGACTCATTAGGGATAATTTGAATGAATTACTACCAATTGTGTCATGTGGTGGCCCGGGAAATTGGGTAAAACTCGCTGGTAAGAGACTGATGTCTCGCCAGGTAAATCCTCGGACAGCTGGTAGCGGTCAGGTTCCAATTTCTTTTATGGGCTCTCGTGACATGGTTGGTTTCGACCTGGCCTTTCATTAGAAGGGGTTAGCGTTCGATTCCAAGTATGAGGTAGAAATTTATTTCTATTTGAATACGATGTTGTGTTGATATGTATCCATATTGACTCATTAGGGGTAATTTGAATGAATTACTACCAATTGTGTCACGTGGTGGCCCGGGAAATTGGGTAAAACTCGCTGGTAAGAGACTGATGTCTCGCCAGGTAAATCCTCGGACAGCTGGTAGCGGTCAGGTTCCAATTTCTTTTATGGGCTCTCGTGACATGGTTGGTTTCGACCTGGCCTTTCATTAGAAGGGGCTAACGTTCGATCCCAAGTATGAGGTAGAAATTTATTTCTATTTGAATACGATGTTGTGTTGATATTTATCCATATTGACTCATTAGGGGTAATTTGAATGAATTACTACCAATTGTGTCACGTGGTGGCCCGGGAAATTGGGTAAAACTCGCTGGTAAGAGACTGATGTCTCGCCAGGTAAATCCTCGTACAGCTGGTAGCAGTCAGGTTCCAAATTCTTTTATGGGCTCTCGTGACATGGTTGGTTTCGACCTGGCCTTTCATTAGAAGGGGCTAGCGTTCGATCCCAAGTATGAGGTAGAAATTTATTTCTATTTGAACACGATGTTGT
>NC_090747.1:27483370-27485870 GCF_036898095.1 Palaemon carinicauda | reverse complement strand
ACAGGGAATTGAGGTCTAATAGATTCCTTTATTATCCCAGTTGATAGCTCGGAATTGGTTATATGGACTACATCCCTTTCCTCTCATGCCTGGAAATTCTGGTGCAAAATAAACTGCGATCATCAATTTCATCAAATTCCTTTTCATTATAGAGGAGACCAACGTGACCTTCAGTATCATTATACTGTTATACCAAGCTTCATAAAACTCTTGATGTCCTTTTTTTTTTTCCTCTCTCTCAAGGAATCCACTGTGCACAATGCGTCCTCATGCGGTTTAATAAATCTCTCAAATTACACTGAATGATCTTATTAGCAAGAACATGAATAACTGCTGTAATCACAGATTGAAGAAGACCAATATTTCTTAATATTTCTATTTACGCTCACGTTAGAAGAATATTATCTCCCTTGCGGAACTAAATCCTGTCAACCTAATGTCTTGGGTCTGTGACAGTGCAAAAGTTGTGAAGACTTGGTTCCAATCATTATTGTTTGCGTTTTTGTTCGTGTGTTTTATATGCATTTGTGTGCTATTATCAATACTGAGTATATGAATTGATAATTTCATGAAATCTTAAAATCTATAATTAAATTTAAGTAATATCTTAGCTTGATAAAAAAAAAACAATTCATGATAACCTCTACAATTTGCAATTTGATTTTATTTCCATCGTAAAGTAAAGCGGGCAGACTTGTATATATATCTAAAAGATATGCAATGCTTGTCAAATAACAACTAATTGTATAAGAGTAATATAGAGTAAATCTAATTAGACTATTCTCTATAATATGAAATGATGAAAAAGATAGGGGGTGACTTATAGAATTCATGAGCATAATCAACATGATATGGAGATGAAAAAAACTCATGTGAACTCAAAGATCAATTGATTTTTTTTTTCTTTTAATGAAGCTTGTCATGCTGTCCGCTTTTCTAGTTCCAAATAAAAGCTGAGTAAGAAATACCCTCTGAAATACATGGCTATCTTTAAATTTTAGCTGCGTGCCATTATCATATCCTTATTACCAATTTAATTTATTAATAGGTTTCATGATTTTGCTATCATGATTCATATATCAGATATTAGTGTCCTCAGACACCTGTAAGTTGCAATTCAATGTTGTGTATTGGGTATTTTTGTCATTAATGTAGATTTAATCTTTTGTGTGCTGGAACCAACAGCTTATACTAAAGGCCGGTTTTTGAGTATCTGTTGTAAAGTTTACTATAATCTTTTTTTAATCCAACTGGAAGAAACATACTGTTTAGTGATTTTTTTTACATATGATTAATATGAAAAGCTAATGGTATTAAGGAATTTGATTTCGTATTTTTTTTATATGTAATTGAGGTCTATATTTCAAGTACGTTGCACATAAATACTAATTTTGTTATAACAGTACAGTCAACAGTACCAAAATTAAACAACGAAGTAAAAAAAAAAATACGTCCCTATACGTGGAATAGAATATAGTGCTGTATTAGTCGTTCTTACAAAATATTTAAACTAGAAAAAAAATATTATTAAATGTTTTTTTTATTCAAATATAATGTTTTATTATTATTATCATTACTATCCAAGCTACAACCCTAGTTGGAAAAGCAAGATGCTATAAGCCCAGGGGCTTCAACAGGGAAAAATAGCCCAGTGAGGAAAGGAAATAAGGAAATAAATAAATGAAGAGAACAAATTAACAATAAATCATTCTAAAATAAGTAACAACGTCAAAACAGACATGTCATATATAAACTATTAACAACATCAAAAACAAATATGTCATAAATAAACTATAAAAAGACTCATGTCCGCCTGGTCAACAAAAAAAGCATTTGCTCCAGCTTTGAACTTTTGAAGTTCTACTGATTCAACCACCCGATTAGGAAGATCATTCCACAACTTGGTAACAGCTGGAATAAAACTTCTAGAGTACTGCGTAGTATTGAGCCTCATGATGGAGAAGGCTTGGCTATTAGAATTAACTACCTGCCTA
Organism: Palaemon carinicauda; assembly: GCF_036898095.1. Taxonomy (NCBI): domain Eukaryota; kingdom Metazoa; phylum Arthropoda; class Malacostraca; order Decapoda; family Palaemonidae; genus Palaemon; species Palaemon carinicauda. The sequence continues at coordinate 27,483,876 of NC_090747.1, read as the reverse complement.
GTTTTACAAACAGGATGGAATTGTCCAGGGAGATTGAATGTAAAGGATGGTCAGAGTTATGAAAAATCTTATGCAACATGCATAATGAACTAATTGAACGATGGTGCCAGAGATTAATATCTAGATCAGGAATAAGAAATTCAATAGACCGTAAGTTTCTGTCCAACAAATTAAGATGAGAATCAGCAGCTGAAGACCAGACAGAAGAACAATATTCAAAACAAGGTAGAATGAAAGAATTAAAACACTTCTTCAGAATAGATTGATCACTCAAAAGTAAATTTGCTGTCGAGAATCACACCTAAAATGTTAAAAGAGTCATACAAATTTAAAGAAACATTATCAATACTGAGATCCGGATGTTGAGGAGCCACCGTCCGTGACCTACTTACATTCATACTTTGAGTTTTGTTAGGATTCAACTTCATACCCCATAATTTGCACCATGCACTAATTCTAGCTAAATCTCTATTAAGGGATTCACCGTTTGGGAATGTAACTTCCGT
>NC_090747.1:27455870-27468370 GCF_036898095.1 Palaemon carinicauda | reverse complement strand
CATCAGTTAATTCCTTCAAGGAAGCTGTACATTAATAAAGTGATGGTTTATTGCAACTTGGTTTCTGTGGGCCAGCCTTCGCCTTCAGACGGTTGTGGTAGTATGTCCAATATAGTCTTTCTGTGAAATTTACATTTCTCCTCGGGGCCTAAAAAATTATAGAATACGTTGGTACACGCTTCCTTTGGTCCTTTTAGGACGGTACTGTTTTTCATAATAAGACTTGGAGTCAGGTTTGGCCTGCTATTTATTATAAGATTTACTTTCTAGCAAGGGCCTTTTGAGGCCATACCTCAATTGAGGGTAGATGATAAGCTTTTCGTCTTATTCGTTAGTTTTTGCCGTCATCGGCTGTTGAACTTCATTGTATTTTTTCCATATGGTTTCTTTTACCATGCTTTCTGATGTTCTTTGAAGATCTTTTGCTCGACTGTTACCATAGACATGTTGGCAAATAGAGTCCCGAGAGAAGATCGAATTTCTATATAAGTATATATAACTATATATCTGTCTATCTATCTATCTATCTATATACCTATCTATCTATCTATCTATCTATCTATCTATATATATATATATATATATATATATATATATATATATATATATATATATATATATATATATATATATATATATATATATATATATATATGTGTGTGTGTGTGTGTGAGTGTGTGTGTGCATATATATATATATATATATATATATATATATATATATATATATATATATATGTATGTATATATATATATTTATTTATTTATATATATATATATATATATATATATATATATATATATATATATATATATATATATATATATATAATTCTATGTCTGAAAGTCTTTTAGAGACATGAGCATGTGTATTGCATGCCTCTGAATACAAAACAAAGAAATTTCTTCCGTAAGAATCACGTGTCTCCCAAGGAAAATCTCATATGCATAACATTTTCCTCCGAGTCAGGGGAATTTTCCAAAAGGATGTCCTCTTCTTTAGAATTTGAAAGAAACTACCTGAAACATGAACGAGAAGCTCAAAGGCGGAAAAAGTGAAGACAATTCATTCGTCTTGGAAATGTAGGCCTGCGTGATTATCATTTTGGTTTTCTTAAATAAGGACATCTATATTATACAGGATTATCGGGATCTATCTTGCAGTATTACGTAGGATTAAAGATGGTACTATCATTTATAACTTATGCACCATACACCTGAATCCTTACTATAGCCTTAGAACATAAGCTAGTTATATTTCAAGGAAATATTGATATTATAACGATGAGAATAACGCTAAGAGAAAAAAAGGAAGTAGAGAATATTCTAACAACAAGTACAAAAAAATGAGCTGTTGATTATGTTTAATGTTACGGAGGTTTTCGCTTTACATTTTATCAATACTTGCATAGTTTTATACACATTTAATAGAATTATGGATAATATAGCAAGATATTACATATATGTTCCCACTTTGCTCAAAATATAAAGAGAGCCTGGTTATCCTGTGTTGAAAGATAGTTTAGAATGGTTCCATAATTTGCAGTAATTGATAATTACTATTATCGAATGATATCTATTGATTTTCATAGATATCATAGATAAATAATTTGTGCTTCATATGTTACCTTTATATTTTCTTTTTGATAGAGATTTCAGTTTTGGGGAAAACTAAGTTTGTGAGATACGCACTGCAGTTGCCAGGTAGTTAATTTCAAACTACATTTATTGCATTAGTTTTGACTTCAGCTGTACATGAGGAATTTTTATGACCTATTGTTATTCTTTTGCCATTTTGTCTTAAGACGTATTCATATTTCCTATATTTTGAGCAACCTTCCTTTTTTACTTCAATTTACGTTTGTGTGTGTGTGTGTGTGTGTGTGTGTGTGTGTGTGTGTGTGTGTGTGTGTGTAATATGATGTGGTAGAATGCTATATCTGATAGAGCTTGAAATTCCTAGAAATTTATGCGCTCTATTCTGAATTGTCTCAAATAAGTGTCCAAGTGTTTTTCCTAGAGGGCAATGGAATTTTCTATTATAGTAAAGACAATAAATTCATGTTTCCTTTTGTAATAATTCAGATATGGATAAAATCACTCTTCAATTCTATCTTGGAATTTTTCTTATTTTCAAGATGAAATACTTTCATAGGTTTTTTAAAGTAATCATAATAAGTCTGACTCAAAACAAGGTTACTATCTTGTAAGAAAAATACACCTTTTTTAGGAGCTGGAAACCTCAGAAAATTTATGAAATACATATATATTTTTTATACATATTGTTATATAATTTGAATAACATGTGTTCAGAAGAAATAGTTCACAAGGATATTGAATAAAAGATAATAAATCTTACTTTTTGAAACTTTTATTCACATATAACAAGAATTATTCTGGTTAGAAGTAATATAAAAAAAAGAGATACTTTTGTAGGTTTTTCCATTTCATATGAAAAGATATATGGCGGTACCTACTCTGAAGTTATAATCGCCAAATTTCGAGAAAAGGTACACTATCTTCCAAAAGAACTTCGAGCTACACTATCTCTTTTCTTATAGTACAGCGGCATAGCAGACCAATTGTTCAAATTGGTCTAAAAGCACCAAAATTGGCACACATGTAGATTAATATATTCTAAACATTTTTGGATATGGAGGCATTCAAGATTAGCCCTTAGGAAGATATGGCGGCCATTGTTCAAAATGGCCGCCATTTAACATTAGCGTCATTACATAGACTTCATTATGTGTCGTTAGTTTGGTGCTAGATGGGCCAAAATTCCCTTTTTTTACATCAGAATTAACATCAATAAATGTTTAACAGATATTTAGATGAATCTTCTCAAAAATGGCCCCCAAACTGGCCGCCATTTTGTGGAAAAAGTGGACATTTGATGAAGATTTCAATACTCAATGACATAATACCTCTAATAACCAGTACCTGATTTCAGGAACACACTTTAATTGCTCAAGTTGCTTTTTTATTTCAAATTGCTGGCAAAATTGCTAGTCAAAATAATACACAGAGTACGGGAAGTTTACAGTATGGTCAGATTGTAGTTATATAGTCGACCAAAAGCCCAGTCTCTAGGCACAGTACTTGTGTAATCCTGCAGTACATACATGTAATACAATAACATAGATTTTGCCACACTATGTTAATTATGATTCCGAACTTTTCAAATCTGGTCACCAGAATTATGAATGTCTACAGATCATAATGTTGGTTAGCAAGTTTTCTGTCCCAATCTACTGGCATTCGCCTTCACAGAAACATAGACCAGTGCATTGCAGTGAAGCGTTCTTGCACTTGCAGCGGTTTTTGCAGCCTTTCTTGCATCCGCAAGACACCAGCTCATAGCAGGCCTTGGATGCCTCAGGGAGTGTGGTCCAGAGTGGTGTGTAGAGCCCATCATCACTCCGATGCCAGCCCCAGTCTGTTGGTGGAGGGAGCACGGGCGTTGGTACCAATGCCTGGCCCCAGACATGACCACCCTGAAGGGCAGATCTCTTCACATGCTGCTCCAGAGCAGCGTAGGTTGGCGGGATGTTCTGAACAGAGTTCGTCTTTGCAAAGAGCTGCTTTCTCGCCTTGTTGACGTCCTTGCATTTGCTTGTGCGGTCATACAGGAGTATGACAAACCTCTCGATGACATGCATTGTATCCTCTTGGATGCTTGTGGGTGCATTTGCCAGACTCAGCAGGGCATCAGTGAGTTCTGGCAGCGTGTTCCATGTTGCCCAGGCAGATTTCTTCCCATGTCCGACGAAGGCTGACACAGTATCACACCCTGTGATGGCATGAAACATTGGAAGAGCACATGCCTTCTTTGGACCAAGGGAGGAAGCTATTTCATGGGCTGCAATGTAGCGGTAGTTCTTGCCTGTCCCAAAGGCTACCCAGAGTTCGTCTCCAGCTGGTAGTTTCTGGACTACCATCACTGCTAGGACCACGACGTCACTGTCTACTGTTCGAAGCTGTATCTGGTGGTGACCATGTTGTGCAGCATGTGCTACATGTAGCATCATGCGGGTGTCTGCCTCTTCTTGGTTGCATGGTGCGAGTGAGTTGACATCCTCTTGCTGTGGAACACAGATCACCTGCTCCCCATCAGTGACGACCAGTTCCTTGCCTTCTTCTTGAAAGGACTCTGCAAGCATGGTGGAGAGGTAGCTGAAGAGCTCCACTTTGTTGCTATCAACTCGCAGGAAACTTTGCCAATTTCCTGGTATGACTGCTGAGTCGACAACACGCCGACGTACTCCCTTTCCACGCTGTTCTCTGGTTGATGCCTTCAGGGAATCTGCTCTGTAGCTGTCCCACACAAGGTCAAGACGTGATACATGTTGGAAACGTTGTACAACGTATGGGATGAACACTTGCTGTGCATATTCCTCGAACGTGTTGGCAGTACCCGGCTTCAACATCTGTACGATTACTGCTCCATCGAGGACAACAGCAGTGACAGTAGGAGCTTCAAACTGAGGCTCAGCATGGCCTTCAAGGCACACCAGCAAGTCACTCTTGCTCCCTAGGTACAGTCTCCCTCCGTCAGATAAAGCTGGAGGGCATTGCTGATTTTCATGCCTGAAGAACTCTTCTAGATTCCCATCACGGGTCTGGCAGCCGATATATAATCGTGCGAAGAGCGCAACATCATTCTTCAGAGATTTGACCTGTTCTTTTCCTTTGGGTATATTGGGTCCTCTCTTGGTCGCAAACAGTGGTAGCTTGTTCCGGTGGATTGCCACCTCAATGGACTTGGTTCTGTCCACGATGCATTCCTTTGAGAATGCTTCAAACTGGTCTTGGCCAATCTGCTTGGCGTTACGGACTGTTTCTATGACTGCAGGGTCTGCGATCTCCTTTGTGTCGAGCACCAGCAAGTCCTGACTGTCCTCCTCGAAAGGGTTGCCCAGCTCTTCAATGACGGCCACGAGTGAGCGCACATCTCTGGCAAAAGTGTTCTGCACACTTGGTGTCTCTTCGTGGTGACGTGTCTCCTCTTGATCGTGTGGATGCAGATTGAAGTCGTCAAATTCCACAATCACTCTAGCAACCTCCGGTCCGGCAACCATCCAGCGCCTCAGTGCAGTTGGATTGTCTGTGAGGCCGATGGCTCCTCCATCACCCTTGACATACGCGTTGTTCTGCTCATGTCCTTGGTCAAGAGGGATTGCTGAAAAGATCCTCTTGGTCTTCTGGACTGTGAAGTGTCCCTTGCTAAACTCTGTGAAGACGTCTGGATGTTTGTTTGCCAGTTCTGCCATGTCCCGTAGATGCACTGGTATCCATCGGGCATAGTTCGTGTGGTCTAGTGCGAAGAACCACGGAGCCAGTTCTGTCAGAGCATCCACGTACATGCTAAAATTGGCTTCTCTCAGAGATCGCACATAGATCAGAGTGGACAGCTCCAGTGCCAAGACTGTTGACCAGTACTGAAACTGCGGATAACTCTGTTCTCTCTGACTGCACCAGTCTTCGAAGCTTTCAGGGTGCTCATCATCTTCTGTATTGGTGGTGCTGTACTTGTCATAGGCACGCCGTTGGAGATTATACAACGCAGCCGCTGTGACTTGGTGTGCTCTTCTGGTGCGTGTGACGTGAGCTGCTCGAAGAAATGAGTCTGCTATTCCTTCAGTTGTGATCTCTGCTTGTACCAGTGCTTGGGTCCACCCACTTCCCTGCAACCAGTCACCCAGGGTCTTCAGTGCCGTCATCTCAATATGCAACCCCCCAAACATCACCACCAGTTGGTCTTCTCCATATGTGTTTGGCCACTTCCACTGGATCTGTTTTGCTAGAGTGAATAGTGGCTGGTCGCAAGTCAGAACTGGAGTTTGGCCTGGGTTGAGATGTTTAACTGCACTCCTGACTACATCAATAGAGTGTCTGATCATTGCCACAGTGTGAGCACTCTCCTGGAACAAGGGAAGCAGGGACGTTGGTGTGATGACTGGTTGCTTTGGATCTTGGTGCCTTGCATGGTATGCAGCCCATGATGTGTTTTCACAGGCCTCAACATCATCTTTGAGAACACTTCTCGTGTTCTCCAGCCACATATACTCATCTTCTATGTGCTGCTCACAGTTGTGGCGTCTAAGAGAGGTCACAGAAGTAGCTGGGATCATTTGCCCTTTGACAGAAGAAGCAACAGGACGTACATCCGTGTAATATTCTGGTAGAGGCTCAACCGTCTTTGATCCAGTATCACGCCCAGTGAGAGCAATGCTACGATCCACTCCCTCATCTGCACACGTTGGGTGTTGAAAAAGCGAGATTCCTGTTCCATGGAATGAATTCTTGGCTGTGGTGGCACTTGGGTTGTGGTCAATGTTGTCCACAGCCGCAGTTGTGAACACATTGCTACGCAGGGTAGGCGGGCAGACCACTTCCTCTATGCGGTACAGCTGACACACGCTGTTTCCCATCTGGGCAAAAAGACGTAGGACTCTGTCATATGAGATGCTTAGGCCCAGAGAGAAGAGCTTGTCCACAAGTCCTCTCTTGTGTGTTTCAGCATACAGCATCAGCCCAACATAGGTTGGAAGAGGAGTTTCTTGAGACGTACTGTGTCTGACAGCTGGAGGCTCCTTTGTCTTGGTTGCTCCCTGCTTCCGACTTTGCTTGACACTGTTGAACTTGAGAAGCTGCGCAATGGAAAGAGCTGCTTGTGTTGAAGAGGAATGGCTTTGATTCTTGATGGTGGGGCCATCCAGCACCATATTTACCATTGCAACTAGTACGTTTGGCACAGAGTCCTCCTGACAGCCGCCCGGGAATGATCCACGGAATTGGTAAGTGTCTTCAAACATATATCGACGAACTATCTGTGCAGCACGCGCAAGGTGAACTGCCTCAGTGTTACAGTCTTGCTCGCAGGCTTTGCCTAGCGCTTCACCAATGTCTTCATCAAACGCTAGTAAAACATCTCGGCCTTTGCTGTGGGATCTCAGGCCTGGTATCTGGGCTAACAGGCGCTCTTTCAGCCTTGTGCTATTAACTTTCTGGCACAAAACAACCCCGAGCTGTTCCATTCTTGTTGTGTATAGCTTTACAAGTTCTGCGAGTCTGAAGACTGGGGTGGTGCCCTCTTCTAGGTGGGTTTCCTCGATATACAGGACCAGTTCAGCCAGTACGATTCTTGACATTACACCTTCATGGTCAGTTTTCTGCTCGGCTTCTACAGTGGTCTTTGCACGATAGTAAAGAGCCAACAAACACTTGGAATGGTACTTGGCCTCCAGAGCCACCATATCACCCATGCTGAGCCTGGCTATGAGTTCATTGTCCCCAACTTGCGCTGCACACTTCCGTACGCGTGTGTCCACCTGGAAGGTTGTTACTTCATGTAGGGTCTCTGTGCCAGACTTTCCACAGAAAAAGCAGGAGGTGCCGCTGGTAGTGGCTTCTGAAGAGTGTGTTCTGGCGCGCTTGGCCTGGACATTGTCAGTACTATCAAATGCTGAGCTGCTTGCGATGCGTCTCTTCTCTGCTCTTCGTAGCATTGTGTTATTGTATTTGAGCATACATGTTTTATGCCACTTGGCCTGGTGGGCAACCATTGTCGCCTCAACACCTTGTCCTTCATCTAGTCTCTGTAACTGAACAGTTCTTGGCAGTTCTCCGAGTTCATCAAATTTGACCAAGTTTGCAGCCATTGTCGTGTATCCACTCCCAGGGTCTCGGCGTTTAGACAGTACTGGGCAGACAAGTGACTCTGTTGTCTCCTCTTGACATACAAGACACAGCTTCCAGTTTGTCTCAGGAGGTGTTGTGGGAGTACGTTGCTCAAAAGTATCGACCAGTTGGAACTTCTTTGCCATGGCTGCAGTCTGGAACAACGCGTCTCTGATGTCAGGTGGTGCTGCTGCTGCCTCACCTGCAAAGACACAAAACACCACCATGTTACCACAAGTTACTACTACAAGCACCATGACTATCAACACTATACTATTACTGCAGCCGCCGTCACTGCCACCAACGCTGCCGCTGCAAAGTAAAATTCATTTTCTTGTGAAATGGTAGCCAAATTATTTGGTAAGCACAGAAGTATGTGTAATTGTACAATACTTATCACCTCTAGCACACTTATCACCTTTAGCATCCACAAAAAGACAAATTATGGTACATATTCAATGACGCTAACGGTAAATAGCGGCCATTTTGAAAAATGGCCGCCAAATGTGCTACGGGGAGAATCTTGAATGCCTCCATATCCAAAATTGTTCAGAATGTATTAATCCACATGTGTGCCAATTTTGGTGCTTTTAGAACAATTTGAACAATTGGTTTCATATTTCTTACTATGCCGCTGGGCTATTAGAACCACCCTCCACATGTGTAATAAAACTCCATCCGAGTTTGGATCTTTTTACATATATATGGACGTATGCATTCCATCTCTCTTATGATCCCGTATACTCCTGTGGTCCGGAGGGAAACTCCGGAGAGTGAAACGACTCTGTTACTTGAAGGACATTTTCGCCTTAAGTAATTCGCTGGAGGTGGGACTCTACAAAGCATTTGGAGTAACATGTTACTCATATTATTTTAAATCTTAAAGGTTGTTGACTGTGAAAATTTTAGCTAGATAAATATAAAAGATAGTTGTCATAGTTTTTAAACTTATGAAATTAGACTTACGTAAATATTGAACAAAGAAAGTAATGTTTTGTAATACATAAGAAAATCCAATTGAATTAATTCACCTTATCAGAATTCCGCTTATTTTATTTTCAACGATCAGATACAGATAGTATCAGCCACGAGTATCAAAACCACTGTGCATTTTAGAAATGTTCTAAATTATAGGGTTAAGGAATGAATTAATTTTATATTCAATGAAGAATGTAAGGAACTAGTTTTAGAAATTTCATATAATCATTTCAATAAATAGGTGTATTTAGGAATGAGGCAAGGCATTGGAAACGAGAATGTAAGGAACTAGTTTTAGAAATTTCATATAATCATTTCAATAAATAGGTGTATTTAGGAATGAGGCAAGGCATTGGAAACGAGATATACTGATTAAAACACGAAAACCAGAAACACTTCCAATAGCCTTTATCAACAAATTAATTCATTAGTTCTCCCCGTCAACTATACAAATAATAATGTAATTCAATATCTAATAATTGTTATCGACGTATATACCATTAAGAAATATCATGAATAGTGTACCTTATCATCTTGGATGGAATTTGATCACTAAAACGATTAATAATAACACAGTTCTTCTTTCACTTCCCTGTATGTATGTATGTATGTATGTATGTATGTTTGTATGTATGTATGTGTGTATGTATGTATTGAAGAGTACTTTGATTTTGATCCCATAAGAGTATTTGTCTTTACGTGAAAATAAGATTTGTAATTATCGTTAGTGTAATAGAGTAAAATAGAACTTTACCCATCTCCACCAAACAAGAAAGAAAGAAAAAAAACCCTCTTACGCCCCTGTATATTAATAGCCTTACAGGACCAACCAGTTTAGTAACATTGATTATATAATTTTAAATGCCTATGTCAGCGTATTTCAATCTGGAATACGCATTTCATTTTTAAATACATATAGTTTTATTAATAACTTTGGATATAATAGAAATATTATAGATTTAATAATAAAGAAGATGTATAAACATTTCTTTTTCAGATTGATTGATTGATTGATTTAATGTTTTCAGGCATCCTTGCATATAAGGTCATTGCCACCGATTTTGATAAATATTGTAACTAATGACTATGATTTCCACAAATTTAATACTAAATAAATGACGAAGACATGGTGGTTTCCTTGTTCCGACGAGGGTGCCTTCGAAAAACCTACATTTGTCGTTAAACCCTTCCAAGAATTTACCTTCACTTTGAATCAATGGATTATTTTAGATGTTATATTAAACTTCGATGCCCATTATTTTCTTAAATGTCTTCCTTTAACTTAGTTAATTATTTTTTCTATTAATTCTTTACTCGTTAGTATAGCATAATATCAACCGCAAATTAATTTCCATCCAAATGTTATGCACAGATGCTTTAATTAAGATGAAATACTTTAATTCTATATCGTTGAAGGATAATTTTGGTGAAGTAACAGTATTATCTATTTTGTGTTATTTTTTCTTAATATTATCAATTGTTGAAGAGAAAATAATCGGAAGATTTAATCAGTTTAAAAACATCGAAAAATTAGATATAGAAATGTGTGATGCATATATTTGTATATGCTCAGTGAATAAGTAGCATTTATCAGTTTATCCTCGTAATTAGGCATACATTTCCATTACGAAGATGGATTGATGGAAATATTCTATATTTTTTCTGCCCATGTAGATATTTCACTAATAATTCTGTAAGCTATTCTTACACCATAGCCACTTCCTGAATTCATTGTTTTGTTAGCATCATCTGCTCTCCTGTCTAAATATTCCCTCCAGTCATTCGGTTTTTTTTTTCTGACTACGGTGTAATTCTTATTACTTCCTCGAAAACTTTCAACAATCCATATCTGTCTTCGTCTTCTTTTTATTTTATTCTTAGTATCATTTGATATCCAGGGTTTTTTCCTTGTAACTTCATGTTCCAGAACTTCACTACAAACTGACTGATATATACCTGAAACAAACATAATTGAAAAAATATGGGCATTCTTTCTTAAAACACAATGCTAAAATGCAGGTTGCTTTGGCCAGGAAATCTTTACTCTAGAGAAAATCGGTAGAATAACTTTGTTGATATGAACAAGATATCTTGAGGAGCGGCGGATGTGCGGATGTAAGATCTGTAAGAACAATATTTTACGTCCCCAGCACTGTCGATCGAGAAAATTTAGAGTATGGTTTAAGAAATAAATAAAGTCTTGGTTTTAGAGGAACTATATCATTATCAGACCTAAAATCTTTATTGTTTTAACTAAAGAACTACACGAAATCGAAGGGCTAACTCATTATTATTAGCCAACTGTAGCCCTATACAGTCTGCGACACAAACAATAGACTAATTTAATTTGGATGAGATATCCGCGTCAATATTCTGAGCATACTTCATATTCTCTCTCTCTCTCTCTCTCTCTCTCTCTCTCTCTCTCTCTCTCTCTCTCTCTCTCTCTCTCTCTCTCTCTCTCAGAGCTATGGGCTTCGTTGTATTTTCTGGTCTACCATGAAGTATATGACTTAATACTCACCTAAATCAATAATTATATATTAACATTTACCTTTATTTTTCATCGTCTTAGAGTATTCATTAATTGCTGCTAATCCAGGCTTTAGTCATAAAAGCCAGGATATGATGTAAAAACCTAATATGACTTTTTTTCAAGAACATCAAAATGTTTCTTCGTTTGAGGTTTTGTCATCATATGATTTAATGAATAATCTGTTCTTACTAATGAAAAACCTTATCTCTTCCATAGCGCTACTTTAATGATGCATAAGAATTCACATATCAATCGTCACTTTTTTCTTTTTCCTGGGAGTTTTAGGTGAAACATTTTATCAAGTTAACGTACATTTAAACCAATGAAAAAATTTTATCTTCTGGATGCATACATTTTATATAAAAGTAACATTCTAACATTCATTCCTACATCCAAGATTACTGTTTAATGGAGTATATGTGATTGTGTTTTCAAAAGATTGAATTATTTTGAATAATATAATATGAAAACCTGAGCTTTTTTTAGAAGGAACCGAAATTTACATTTACCAAATTAGCAAGAAAGGAACGATGTTGAAGGAAGCATAAGTAATTTGTAAATATAATTCAAGAAAACCAAAGTCAATTATTTCTAGAAATCATAAAACTCCAAAGATTATAATGCAAAGTGTAGAAAGCGAGGTAAGCTATTCTCTACCTTTTTAATAACTATCTTTGTGCATCTTAATTACCCATCATGTCAGTAGGGTATAGGCGAAGATTTATATTCACTGTCAAATAGCTTTGTTTCTCAGGAGCATATAACAAATTGAAACTGTAATGAGCTTAAATTTATAAGAACGAAGTTTTTAAAATTGCAGTTATTTAATCAATCCCTAAAAACATTACAGTTAGCGTGTAGTAAAGGAAAAGAAATGTTTTCTCTGAGATGGTGAGAAAATAAATACTCGTGCAAATTAGGATTTGTATTATTGGTAGCCATTATGGGAGGAAAACCAGTGAATTAATGCAAGCATAAATTGCTTGCAAACCTCCTTACTATTAGTAAGCAATTAACTTATTCCTAGTTATTAGTAAGCAAGTGCTCTTCATTCGTTTATGACCTCAAATGGCTCTGAGAAAACTGACACTAGCCACGGTAGCTAAATTAATATCTAACTAATCCAATAAAAAGGCATATCCCAAATAATCTCAATAAAACTATGAGGGAAAAATCAAGTGATTTTTTTTTTTTTTTAAACGAGCAATTCATTCCCATTTCCCCTATGAAGCTTTTTACATTTGTCCTAAGACCATTTAAACAAGTATTGGGTATACGGGATCCAGAGGCATCGGCTAATACTC
>NC_090747.1:27410132-27430132 GCF_036898095.1 Palaemon carinicauda | reverse complement strand
TTTATCATTCATGAATATGGAAAACGTATAAAATATTTTTTATTCTATATACATCTTCTAAATATTTCTTAAACATATAGAATTATATATATATATATATATATATATATATATATATATATATATATATATATATATATATATATATATATATATATATACATATATATATATGTATATATATATATATATATATATATATATATATATACATATATATATATATATATATATATATATATATATATATATATATATATATATATATATATATATATATATATATATATTATTACTATCCAAGCTACAACCCTAGTTGGAAAAGCAAGATGCTATAAGCCCAGTGGCTCCAACAGGGAAAAATAGCTCAGTGAGGAAAGGAAATAAGGAAATAAATAAATGAAGAGAACAAATTAACAATGAATCATTCTAAAAACAGTAACAACGTCAAAACAGACATGTCATGTATAAACTATTAACAACATCAAAAACAAATATGTCATAAACAAACTATAAAAGACTCATGTCCGCCTGGTCAACAAAAAAGCATTTGCTCCAACTTTGAACTTTTGAAGTTCTACTGATTCAACCACCCGATTAGGAAGATCATTCCACATCTTGGTAACAGCTGGAATAAAACTTCTAGAGTACTGCGTAGTATTGAGCCTCGTGATGGAGAAGGCCTGGCTATTAGAATTAACTGCCTGCCTAGTATTACGAACAGGATAGAATTGTCCAGGGAGATCTGAATGTAAAGGATGGTCAGAGTTATGAAAAATCTTATGCAACATGCATAATGAACTAATTGAACGACGGTGCCAGAGATTAATATCTAGATCAGGAATAAGAAATTTAATAGACCGTAAGTTTCTGTCCAGCAAATTAAGATGAGAATCAGCAGCTGAAGACCAGACAGGAGAACAATACTCAAAACAAGGTAGAATGAAAGAATTAAAACACTTCTTCAGAATAGATTGATCACCGAAAATCTTGAAAGACTTTCTCAATAAGCCTATTTTTTGTGCAATTGAAGAAGACACAGACCTTATATGTTTCTCAAAAGTAAATTTACTGTCGAGAATCACACCTAAAATTTTGAAAGAGTCATACATATTTAGAGAAACATTATCAATACTGAGATCCGGATGTTGAGGAGCCACCGTCCTTGACCTACTTACAATCATACTTTGAGTTTTGTTAGGATTCAACTTCATACCCCATAATTTGCACCATGCACTAATTCTAGCTAAATCTCTATTAAGGGATTCAATACCAACCCTAGATCTACATTCAGGGGATGGAATTGATGCAAAGAGAGTAGCATCATCGGCATATGCAACAAGCTTGTTTTCTAGGCCAAACCACATGTCATGTGTATATAATATGAAAAGTAATGGGTCAAGAACACTACCCTGTGGAACACCGGATATCACATTCCTATAATCACTATGGTGCCCATCAGCAACAACTCTTTGAGATCTATTACTTAAAAAATCAATAATAATGCTAAGAAACGACCCACCCACTCCCAACTGTTTCAGTTTGAAAACAAGGGCCTCATGATTAACACGGTCAAAGGCAGCACTAAAATCAAGGCCAATCATACGAACTTCCCGACCACAATCAAGGGATTTCTGTACAGCATTGGAGATTGTAAGAAGGGCATCACATGCTCCAAGGCCTTTACGAAAACCAAATTGCAAACTAGGGAGTAGATGATTACCTTCAGCAAACCTATTAAGACGTTTTGCCAGAAGACGTTCAAAAACTTTAGATAATATGGGAGTTATGGAAATTGGGCGGTAATCAGTGGGACTTGAGCTACCACAAACACATTTACATAGAGGAGTAACATTACCAATTCTCCAACTAGTGCTAAAAGCTCCTCTTCTTGCTAACTTGCGCAAAATAACAGATAACTTTGGAGCTAAGAAATCTGCTGTCTTTATAAAAAACAAAGGAAAAATACCATTTGGCTCTACACCTCCATAAGCATCAAGGTCTATCAACAGAGCTTTAATCTCATGAGATCGAAAAGCTAAACTAGTTAGTTTAGCCTCAGGAAAACAGGAATGAGGAAGTTCAAGTTTTTCATTATTCTGTTTACTGTCAAAACATCAGCCAAAAGGGTTGCCTTTTCCTTTGGACAGTGAGTGACTGAGCCATCTGGTTTAAGTAAAGGAGGAACTGTTACATCTACACCAAAGAGTGCAGATTTAAGGGTAGACCACTATTTATGTTCCTGAGTTGTACCAGAAAGTGTTTCTTTTATGGTTAAATTGTACTCCTTTTCAGTTGAGGCATAAACTCTCTGAGCAAAAGCTCGAAGCTGAGTATAGTTGTTCCAGGTCAAATCTGATCTGTTACCCTTCCAAAGATGATAGGCCTCCTGTTTCTCCAAATAAGCACGTCTACAATCATCATTGAACCACGGTTTGTCCTTCACTCGGTACCTTAGCACACGAGAAGGGATACGCCTATCAATTATGTTGACTAGATTCTCATTCAAAGGGACAACAGGATCTACACTATTATATAATTGTGACCAATTCAAGCACAAAAGATCATGTAAAATCCCATTCCAGTCTGCTTGGGATTTCATATAAATTTTACAAGAATATGATATATCAGGGACAGGCTGCTCAGTCTTCACTAATAATGAAATCAAGGCATGATCAGATGTCCCGACTGGAGAACCAACCTTACTAGTTATAACGCCAGGGGAGTCAGTGTATACGAGGTCCAAGCAATTACCAGACCTGTGAGTAGCTTCATTTATGATTTGCTCACAGCCTGATTCAGAGGCAAAGTCTAAAGCTCTTAAGCCATGGCGATCGGTAGGAGAGATAGAACTTAACCACTCCCTATGGTGAGCATTAAAATCACCAACAAAGACAAAAGAAGCCTTTCTATCATCTTCTTGTATCTTAGCCATAATGGTAAGAAGACAATCGAAGATAGAATCATCTATGTCTGGATTCCGGTAGATCGAACACAAATAAAAGTTGTTATGCCTGCCACAAACTTTTATTACCTGAATCTCATGACATCCACATTGATAGCAGGACTTATGAGAAGCAGGGTACTCGGTCCTAATATACACCGCCATTCCCCTGGCCCTAGGGATGGCATCACGTTTCAACATTATTGGCTTCTTAAAACCAGTTATAAGGAGCTCAGATGAGTGTCTCATATTAGAAACCAAAGTTTCTGAGCACAAAAGAATATCATACTGTCTGGACGCAACTGTAAGGTCTTGGATATTTGCATGAAGACCACGAATATTGCAATACAGAAGACGACATTGACGAAATCTAGGACGTACTGGTCCCGGATTTCGCTCAATGTCTCCAGACAGCATAAGAATTAATAGAAATAAAAAAGAGACAGCATACTTAAAAACTAGATTAACAAGAATTATAACAATAACAATACGTACAGAATTATAAACAAAGTGATTGATGATACCCATAGACTATAGTAAAAAGTCGGAAAAACTGGTCAACATGGAGGAGCCGATACACCATGCAAGGCTAAATACCCTCCAGGATAGCCACTTCAACTGAAGGGAGGACAGTAAGGATGGTTTTGAGCAGAAAAATAATCAGAAAAAGGAAAAGACAACCTCTTGATAAACCACCAGGCATCCATGGCCCTTCTATTAAGCCTGCCCAACACACCATTTCAATAAAACAAGAGGAAGAAAAAAAAATAAGATAGAATAGTGTGCCTGAGTGTACCCTCAAGCAAGAGAACTCCAACCCAAGACAGTGGAAGACCATGGTACAGAGGCTATGGCACTACCCAAGACTAGAGAACGGTAGTTTAATTTTGGAGTGTCCTTCTCCTAGAAGAGCAGCTTACCACAGCTAAAGAGTCTCTTCTACCCTCACCAAGAGGAAAGTACACTGAACAAATTGCAGTACAGTAATTAACCCCTTGGGTGAAGAAGTGTTAAGTATCTCATTGTTGTCAGATGTATGAGGAAAGACGAGAATATGTAAAGAATAGGCCAAACTATTCTGTGTAAGTGTAGGCAAAGAAAAAATAAGCCGTGACCAGAGAGAGGGATCCAATGCATTACTGTCTGGCCAGTCAAAGGATCCAATACCTCTCTAGTGGTAGTATCTCAATGGGCGGCTGGTGCCCTGGCCAACCTACTACAGGAAATATATATATATATATATATATATATATATATATATATATATATATATATTATATATATATATATGTATTATATATATATATATATATATATATATATATATAAATGTGTTTTATATATATATATATATATATATATATATATATATATATATACATATATGTATATATATATATAAATGTGTTTTATATATATATATATATATATATATGTGTGTGTGTTTTATATATATATATATATATATATATATATATATATATATATATATATATATATATATATATATATATATATATATATATATATATATATATATATATTTCTGTGTATATATATATATATAAATATATATATATATATATATATATATATATATATATATATATATTTGTGTGTATATATATATGTATATATATATATATATATATATATATATATATATATATATATATATATATATATATATATATATATATATATATATATATATATCGGTTTCATTTTTATGCTTTTGTAAGGTGAATAAATTTACAATGTTCAGAAGTCAAACCTACTAACCGTTTGTATTTTGAAATTGAAAAAGTAAGGTTATTTTTTTTTTTTTCATGGGGAATAGGACTACTGTTTAACTCAAATTATAGACTTTTAGAAGTACCAGGAACCTGGTGACACAACTCTTTCTGTAAGGACAGATAGGGAATTTCATTTTTATTTTATAAATATAAACCTTATGTTCAAGAAAAACCTATGAAATAGGTATATCATTACTTGTTTCTAAGGGCAGAAATAGGTATATTACCATGTGTCTTAGGTATATTTGATATATAATTATCATCATCATCCGTTGAGAGTTCACTGTAAATTGAGTCTCAGACACGTACTTCCCTTCGTGTCTAATTACATTCTTTCTCTGCCAGTTTATGCTTGTACATCTTCTTAATTTGTCAGTCCTTCCTCTTCTCCTTCAATCCATGCATCTTTAGCAATTTTTAGGAATACATTATGTTATTCCTGATATCCATCTATTATCTGTGAATCTCATTACATGTCCTTTCTTTTTCTTACATTTTGTTAGAATATCCTATACTTTATTTTGCCCTCGTATCCAGGTTGCTCTTTTTCTGTCTCTTAGTGTTATTCCCATCATTATTCTCTCCATAGCCCTTATAGTCAAAATTAGCTTATGTTCTAATGCTTTAGTAAAGCTCCACGCTTCTGATACTTAAGTTAAAACTGGTAGGCCCATCTGGTAAAACACTTTTCTTTTTAGGGGTGTGTCACTTTACTTTTCATAATAGCATTTTGTTTTAAAAAAAACCCTCTATCCAATTTTGGTCTCGTGTCCTGGGAAAAAACTTACTGTATTACTTAAATAAGTATATTCATTAACAATCTCTAGAGGTTCGTCCATAACCCTCGTTTGTTGTTTTTACATTTACATTGAATATTTTCTTCGTTTCATCCATACTCATTCTAGGTCCAAAAATTCAGCTTTTTCTATTCAAATATTCTATTATCTTTTTAATTTCTCCTATTATCTACTAAACAGAACTAAGTGTTCTTCAAATCTTATGTTATTAGGGTACTTCTCCTTAATGCTAATTCCTATATTCTAGCATTCTCACATTTGAAAAAAATATACGATGCTTGTTGTAAGTACGATAGGAGAGATGAGTCTCCTTGTCTAACCCCCCTCTTGATTGGAATATTGTCACTATCTTTATGTACTTTTAGGATGTATGTACCTCCCTTATAAATATCGTGTTTGTCTTTTAAGGGCTTTCATTCCTGCTGAGATTCTGACAGATTCAAATGGTTTTTCATAGTGTATGAATGCCTTAACCAATTGTTGCTCATAATCTGTTGAGTTTTCTATAAGTTGGTTAATTACATGGATTTGGTCAATGTTTAATATGCACTTCTAAAGCGGTCCTGTTCTAATTGCTGTCTTCCTCCAAAACATGAAATGTAAAATTTTGGAGGTTACCAAATCATATAAAAATTTCACCGGGTGTTAAATCCAATAAATCCCTTGCGCTAAATATCACACAAGTTCAAGGTTTTCATTTCACCATTCCTGGAACTTCTTTTGAAATCACTGTTACATCATGAATTATCTTTATGTTTTCTTCCGCACTTATATATAATAATTGCGTGAGAAAAAAAAAACACAAGCTGCAGAAACAAAGCAAAGCAAATTTGCAATAGAACTTCCCGTTTGGCTGCCTTACAAATACTGTCAAATCAATTCAGGGAAATACAAGTATATCGTTTATTTATTTTTTTGTGATGTGAGTAGGCCATTTGAGTCCAAGTGAACGAGTAAGTAGGTTATACCAGAAAGAATAAGTTTCATTTTCAATTAGCGAGTTTCTTAAGGAAGTTTCTTCTCAAATGACTTAAATTCTTTGTTTACTTTTTCCTGCCTATTGATAACATATTGTATCTGTTCTCTGTCTGAAGTTGTGATCTCAATGGGAGAAGTGACAACATTCACTATATATAAATAGCAATCGCCATCAGCTACTATTCCTCGTTCATGATATAAGCTTCCGATATTTTTCTAACAAACAAAAACTGCGATTTTTTTTTTCGAGTCTTCTATTTTTCTTTTTCGTTATTTAGAAATCATACTTTTTCCACCTTAAAATCCTGCCTAGTGATATAAACTGTTAGCTTCAGTAATGCTAACTTTCTGTAATGATGACAAAGGCTTCCTGAAGTGAAACATATCTATTCTTTATAAAAACTACGTTATACATTTGAAAAATCTAATTACTGGAAATATCTTTGTATGTTCTTTAGTAAATCTGAGTATTAGCCGTTGTCTCTGGATCCCGTATACCCAATACTTGTTTAATAGGTTTTAGGACAAATGTAAAAAGCTTCATAGGGGAAATGGGAATGGAATGCTCGTTTAAAAAAAAAAAAAAAAATCACTCGATTTTTTCCCTCATAGTTTTACTGAGATTATTTGGGATATGCCTTTTTATTGGATTAATTAGATATTAATTTGGCTACCGTGGCTAGTGTCAGTCTTCTCAGAGCCATCTGAGGTCATAAACGAATGAAGAGCACTTGCTTACTAATAACTAGGAATAAGTTAATTGCTTACTAATAGTAAGGAGGTTTGCAAGCAATTTATGCTTGCATAAACTCACTGATTTTCCTCCCATAATGGCTTCCAATAATACAAATCCTAATTTGCACGAGTATTTATTTTCTCACCATCACAGAGAAGACATTTCTTTTCCTTTACTACTCTCTAACTGTAATGGTTTTAGGGATTGATTAAATAACTGCAATTTTAAAAACTTCGTTCTTATAAATTTAAGCTCATTACAGTTTCAATTTGTTATATGCTCCCGAGAAAGAAAGCTATTTGACAGTGAATATAAATCTTCGCCTATACCATATTGACATGATGGGTAATTAAGATGCACAAAGATAGTTATTAAAAAGGTAGAGAGTAGCTTACCTCGCTTTCTACACATTGCATTATAATCTTTAGAGTTTTAGGATTTCTAGAAATAATTGACTTTGGTTTTCTTGAATTATATTTACAAAATACTAATGATTCCTTCAACATCGTTCCTTTCTTGCTAATTTGGTAAATGTAAATTTCGGTTCCTTCTAAAAAGAAGGTCAGGTTTTCTTATCATTTTATTCAAAATAATTCAATCTTTTGAAAACACAATCATATATACTCCATTAAACAGTAATCTTGGATGTAAGAATGAATGTTAGAATGTTACGTTTATATAAAATGTATGCTTCCAGAAGATAAAATTTTGTTATTGGTTTAAATGTACGTTAACTTGATAAAATGTTTCACCTAAAACTCCCAGGAAAAAGAAAAAAGTGACGATTGATATGTGAATTCTTATGCATCATTAAAGTAGCGCTATGGAAGAGATAAGGTTTTTCATTAGTAAGAACAGATTATTCATTAAATCATATGATGACAAAACCTCAAACGAAGAAACATTTTGGTGCTCTTGAAAAAAAGTCATATTAGGTTTTTACATCATATCCTGGCTTTTATGACTAAAGCCTGGATTAGCAGCAATTAATGAATACTCTAACACGATGAAAAATAAAGGTAAATGTTAGTATATAATTATTGATTTAGGTGAGTATTAAGTCATATACTTCATGGTAGACCAGAAAATACAACGAAGCCCATAGCTCTGAGAGAGAGAGAGAGAGAGAGAGAGAGAGAGAGAGAGAGAGAGAGAGAGAGAGAGAGAGAGAGAGAGAGAGAGAGAGAGAGAATATGAAGTATGCTCAGAATATTGACGCGGATATCTCATCCAAATTAAATTAGTCTATTGTTTGTGTCGCAGACTGTATAGGGCTACAGTTGGCTAATAATAATGAGTTAGCCCTTCGATTTCGTGTAGTTCTTTAGTTAAAACAATAAAGATTTTAGGTCTGATAATGATATAGTTCCTCTAAAACCAAGACTTTATTTATTTCTAAAACCATACTCTAAATTTTCCCGATCAACAGTGCTGGGGACGTAAAATATTGTTCTTACAGATCATACTTCCGCACATCCGCCGCTCCTCAAGATATCTTGTTCATATCAACAAAGTTATTATAACGATTTTCTCTAGAGTAAAGATTTCCTGGCCAAAGCAACCTGCATTTTATCATTGTGTTTTAAGAAAGAATGCCCATATTTTTTCAATTATGTTTGTTTCAGGTATATATCAGTCAGTTTGTAGTGAAGTTCTGGAACATGAAGTTACAAGGAAAAAACCCTGGATATCAAATGATACTAAGGATAAAATAAAAAGAAGACGAAGAAAGATATGGATTGTTGAAAGTTTTCGAGGAAGTAATAAGAATTACACTGTAGTCAGAAAAAAAAAAAAAAAAAAACCGAATGACTGGAGGGAATATCTAGACAGGAGAGCAGATGATGCTAAAAAAACAATGAATTCAGGAAGTGGCTATGGTGTAAGAATAGCTTACAGAATTATTAGTGAAATCTCTACGTGGGCAGAAAAAATATAGAATATTTCCATCAATCCATCTTCGTAATGGAAATGTATGCCTAATTACGAGGATAAACTGATAAATGCTACTTATTCACTGAGCATATACAAATATATGCATCACACATTTCTATATCTAATTTTTCGATGTTTTTAAACTGATTAAATCTTCCGATTATTTTCTCTTCAACAATTGATAATATTAATAAAAAATAACACAAAATAGATAATACTGTTACTTCACCAAAATTATCCTTCAACGATATAGAATTAAAGTATTTCATCTTAATTAAAGCATCTCTGCATAACATTTGGATGGAAATTAATTTGCGGTTGATATTATGCTATACTAACGAGTAAAGAATTAATAGAAAAAAAAATTAACTAAGTTAAAGGAAGACATTTAAGAAAATAATGGGCATCGAAGTTTAATATAACATCTAAAATAATCCATTGATTCAAAGTGAAGGGAAATTCTTGGAAGGGTTTAACGACAAATGTAGGTTTTTCGAAGGCACCCTCGTCGGAACAAGGAAACCACCATGTCTTCGTCATTTATTTAGTATTAAATTTGTGGAAATCATAGTCATTAGTTACAATATTTATCAAAATCGGTGGCAATGATCTTATATGCAAGGATGCCTGAAAACATTAAATCAATCAATCAATCAATCTGAAAATGAAATGTTTATACATCTTCTTTATTATTAAATCTATAATATTTCTATTATATCCAAAGTTATTAATAAAACTATATGTATTTAAAAATGAAATGCGTATTCCAGATTGAAATACGCTGACATAGGCATTTAAGATTATATAATCAATGTTACTAAACTGGTTGGTCCTGTAAGGCTAATAATATACAGGGGCGTAAGAGGGTTTTTTTTTCTTTCTTTCTTTTTTGGTGGAGATGGGTAAAGTTCTATTTTACTCTATTACACTTACGATAATTACAAATCTTATTTTCACGTAAAGACAAATACTCTTATGAGATCAAAATCAAAGTACTCTTCAATACATACATACATACATACATACATACATACATACATACATACAGGGAAGTGAAAGAAGAACTGTGTTATTATTAATCGTTTTAGTGATCAAATTCCATCCAAGATGATAAGGTACACTATTCATGATATTTCTTAATGGCATATACGTCGATAATAATTATTAGATATTGAATTACATTATTATTTGTATAGTTGACGGGGAGAACTAATGAATTAATTTGTTGATAAAGGCTATTGGAAGTGTTTCTGGTTTTCGTGTTTTAATCAGTATATCTCGTTTCCAATGCCTTGCCTCATTCCTAAATGCACCTATTTATTGAAATGATTATATGAAATTTCTAAAACTAGTTCCTTACATTTTTCATTGAATATAAAATTAATTCATTCCTTAACCCTATAATTTAGAACATTTCTAAAATGCACAGTGGTTTTGATACTCGTGGCTGATACTATCTGTATCTGATCGTTGAAAATAAAATAAGCTGAATTCTGATAAGGTGAATTAATTCAATTGGATTTT
Source organism: Palaemon carinicauda (assembly GCF_036898095.1). NCBI lineage: Eukaryota > Metazoa > Arthropoda > Malacostraca > Decapoda > Palaemonidae > Palaemon > Palaemon carinicauda. The sequence continues at coordinate 27,419,422 of NC_090747.1, read as the reverse complement.
CTTATGTATTACAAAACATTACTTTCTTTGTTCAATATTTACGTAAGTCTAATTTCACAAGTTTAAAAACTATGACAACTATCTTTTATATTTATCTAGCTAAAATTTTCACAGTCAACAACCTTTAAGATTTAAAATAATATGAGTAACATGTTACTCCAAATGCTTTGTAGAGTCCCACCTCCAGCGAATTACTTAAGGCGAAAATGTCCTTCAAGTAACCGAGTCGTTTCACTCTCCGGAGTTTCCCTCCGGACCACAGGAGTATACGGGATCATAAGAGAGATGGAATGCATACGTCCATATATATGTAAAAAGATCCAAACTCGGATGGAGTTTTATTACACATGTGGAGGGTGGTTCTAAGAAAAGAGGTAGTGTAGCTCGAAGTTCTTTTGGAAGATAGTGTACCTTTTCTCGAAATTTGGCGATTATAACTTCAGAGTAGGTACCGCCATATATCTTTTCATATGAAATGGAAAAACCAACAAAAGTATCTCTTTTTTATATTACTTCTAACCAGAATAATTCTTGTTATATGTGAAAAAAAGTTTCAAAAAGTAAGATTCATTATCTTTTATTCAATATCCTTGTGAACTATTTCTTCTGAACACATGTTATTCAAATTATATAACAGTATGTATAAAAAAATATATATGTATTTCATAAATTTTCTGAGGTTTCCAGCTCCTAAAAAAGGTGTATTTTTCTTACAAGATAGTAACCTTGTTTTGAGTCAGACTTATTATGGTTACTTTAAAAAACCTATGAAAGTATTTCATCTTGAAAATAAGAAAAATTCAAAGATAGAATTGAAGAGTGATTTTATCCATATCTGAATTATTACAAAAGGAAACATGAATTTATTGTCTTTACTATAATAGAAAATTCCATTGCCCTCTAGGAAAAACACTTGGACACTTATTTGAGACAATTCAGAATAGAGCGCATAAATTTCTAGGAATTTGAAGCTCTATCAGATATAGCATTCTACCACATCATATTACACACACACACACACACACACACACACACACACACAAAACGTAAATTGAAGTAAAAAAAGGAAGGTTGCTCAAAATATAGGAAATATGAATGCGTCTTAAGACAAAATGGCAAAAGAATAACAATAGGTCATAAAAATTCCTCATTTACAGCTGAAGTCAAAACTAATGCAATAAATATAGTTTGAAATTAACTACCTGGCAACTGCAGTGCGTATCTCACAAACTTAGTTTTCCCCAAAACTGAAATCTCTATCAAAAAGAAAATATAAAGGTAACATATGAAGCACAAATTATTTATCTATGATATCTATGAAAATCAATAGATATCATTCGATAATAGTTATTATCAATTACTGCAAATTATGGAACCATTCTAAACGATCTTTCAACACAGGATAACCAGGCTCTCTTTATATTTTGAGCAAAGTGGAAACATATATGTAATATCTTGCTATATTATCCATAATTCTAGAAAATGTGTATAAAACTATGCAAGTATTGATAAAATGTAAAGCGAAAACCTCCGTAACATTAAACATAATCAACAGCTCATTTTTTTGTACTTGTTGTTAGAATATTCTCTACTTCCTTTTTTTCTCTTAGCGTTATTCTCATCGTTATAATATCAATAGTTCCTTGAAATATAACTAGCTTATGTTCTAAGGCTATAGTAAGGATTCAGGTGTATGGTGCATATGTGATAAATGATAGTACCATCTTTAATCCTACGTAATACTGCAAGATTGATCCCGATAATCCTGTATAATATAGATGTCCTTATTTAAGAAAACCAAAATGATAATCACGCAGGCCTACATTTCCAAGACGAATGAATTGTCTTCACTTTTTCCGCCTTTGAGCTTCTCGTTCATGTTTCAGGTGGTTTCTTTCAAATCCTAAAGAAGAGGACATCCTTTTGAAAAATTCCCCTGACTCAGAGGAAAATGGTATGCATATGAGATTTTCCTTGGGAGACACGTAATTCTTACGGAAGAAATGTCTTTGTTTTGTATTCAGAGGCATGCAATACACATGCTCATGTCTCTAAAAGACTTTCAGACATAGAATTACATATATATATACATATATATATATATATATATATATATATATATATATATATATATATATATATATATATATATATATATATGCACACACACACTCACATACACACAAACACATATATATATATATATATATATATATATATATATATATATATATATATATATATATTTATATATATATATATATATATATATATATATATATATATATATATATATTTATATATATATATATAGATAGATAGATAGATAGATAGATAGATAGATAGGTATATAGATAGATAGATAGATAGATAGACAGATAGATAGTTATATATACTTATATAGAAATTCGATCTTCTCTCGGGACTCTATTTGCCAACATGTCTATGGTAACAGTCGAGCAAAAGATCTTCAAAGAACATCAGAAAGCATGATAAAAGAAACCATAAGGAAAAAATACAATGAAGTTCAACAGCCGATGACGGCAAAAACTAACGAATAAGACGAAAAACTTATCATCTACCCTCAATTGAGGTGTGGCCTCAAAAGGCCCTTGCCAGAAAGTAAATCTTATAATAAATAGCAGGCCAAACCTGACTCCAAGTCTTATTATGAAAAACAGTACCGTCCTAAAAGGACCAAAGGAAGCGTGTACCAACGTATTCTATAATTTTTTAGGCCCCGAGGAGAAATGTAAATTTCACAGAAAGACTATATTGGACATACTACCACAACCGTCTGAAGGCGAAGGCTGGCCCACAGAAACCAAGTTGCAATAAACCATCACTTTATTAATGTACAGCTTCCTTGAAGGAATTAACTGATGGGATCCCTATTGTTCACAAGAAAAACAACTACAGCAGAATTATAATTGCTGAAGATGTAAGCATCGTCCTCCAGGCACCAACTTTAAACATACATAAAGATTCTAATTATACGCTCCCATCAAGCAGAAAGCGACATGGATAAACTATATAGTAATGCAAGTCCGCTGGTCCTTCTTGTATATGTGCACACATCTATGTACACATGTGTATATGAATATGTAATCAACCATCTCATATAAATGTAAAGTCAAATAAAGTACATAATTTGTCAAAAACCAATATCTCCTTATTGGTAAAGATTTATCGGAACTGTGTTCCTTCGTTTTAGCTATGGAATTAGTGTTTTATAAAGAAATGCTGATACATTTTCTCTCTATTTGTTATGACTTTATATTCATCTTATATTTTGCAGCTCCATACAGTCATCCTCTAGTTACCTTCGCCATCTTCGTTGTGTCGAAGGTTATGATTATATTCTTATATACATACATATATATATATAAATATATATATATATATATATATATATATATATATATATAATATATATATATATATATATATATATATATATATATATATATATATATATATATATATATATGTATATATATATTCCTATGTTTATATGTCTTTCTGTGTGTGAGTCTGTGATTCACATAACTCAATAACTATTCGACCGAATCTCATGAAAATTTGTGGAATTGTTGGCCATGATCCAAGGACAATTTGATATGATTTTAGGAATTGATTGGGTCAAAGGCCAAAATAAAAGTAACAAAAAGGTAATAAAATTTTTTTGCTATATGGTGGTCTATTTTTTCCGATATGCGTGAAACTAGTGACAAAATGTTCATAATTTAATTGCCTATCTTGAGATATACAACATGCTATAGTGATGCCATCACCCTTATTTGTGCATTTATTTGTTTTCTATGTCTTTGTGTTTGTGATTCGAAGGTCAAAGGTCAAAGCCAAGGTAACAAACTGGTAAAAGACGTCTTTTAGTTATGTTGTGGCCATTTTTTTTTCTTTATTTGCATGAGACTATTGCCAACAAATACTTAAATCAATTGCCTTCTTCATCAGTTTTCTCTGTGGTAAAAGTGGCGTTGGTGAAGTTACGTCGTCTAACGAGTGTCGGTTCCATTTTTAAGGGAAATATTGATTTTTTAAACTATAGCTCTCGGTATGGTTGCAACCTTATTTTTTTCTTTTATAAAAAGTGTAGGTTTATTTTATTCATCATCAGAGGGTAATTATTTACCGATATACACAATGATTAAACATTCTCGTTTTTACCCGTCAGAAGCTAAAGCTTATTTTTTCATACCTATTAAACAATTATCTCTTTTGAACTTCAAAATTCCGGTAGATTTGCTGTCCCTTACACTACTTCCCGGATTTTGATGGCAAATATCATATGAAGGATGGTTTATTCACTGACATTACCATGGCTATATATTTTTTTTTCATTGTTTTTGTATGGTATATCAGATAAAGACTCCTTCTTGTAGAATATAATGGTTATTTACAGTTTTATAAATTTCATCTATATTAAAAAAAAAATAAAATGTAAAAAGGGGTTAGTGGCAATTTTTATATATTCTTCTACATTAACAAAGCAAAAAGAAGAATAAAATAAGCAAAACGTCTCTTCTTATCTCTCAACTTTTAGCTGATTTAGTTACTTTATCTAATAGTCGTGTTTTCTACTTCCTAAAACACTATCCTACCAAAAGAAGACATGATTATATCAATATCTTTGTAATTTATTCTGATGGTAACGATGATGAACATATTCACAAATGTTATTCACGTAATTGCTATAACCTCTCTATGCTAATTACACAATAGCAAATCTTTTATGCTATCAATTAACTTCCCAAAATAGGACGCGTATGATACCATCACTAATAAAGTCCATTCGTGTTTCCGTTGTCATCAACAGGGCTGGAAGAAGAAGCTCGTAGATGCTGAATCCCTGATAATGTGATTGAGCAAGCAATTATACATCGCGCGATGCCTGGAAAACTCATTAATGCTTCCAGCTTTTTTTTTACGTAAGAGTAAATGTTTCTCTCTCGTTCCTTTCATCAAGACTAGTCGCTTCCTGCCCATTAATCACCATTCTTTTATTCCAACTTGGCTTCATCCCATTTTAGTATAGCAAACGAAGTGTTGTCAATTATAGATACTTCTATTTTCGGTTCATCAGCTTTTGTTATTTATATCTGTGAATAGTTTCATTAAATTATACTGGAGAAAAGCTGTTTTGGATATAGAACAACATGTAATATGTGTTGCTTTCAGTGTCTATAATTGCTCTATTTATTGCATTCACCATTTACATAAGATCATATATATATATATATATATATATATATATATATATATATATATATATATATCTATGTATATATATATATATATTTATAAGTATATATATATATATATATATATATATATATATATATATATACACATAGATATATAAATATATATATATATATATATATATATATATATATATATATAAATTTTATATATATATATATATATATATATATATACAGTATATATATATATATATATATATATATATATATATATATATATATATATATATATATATATATATATATATACGTGTGTGTGTGTGTGTGTGTGTGAGTACATATATACAGTATGTATATATGTATATGTATATATATATATATATATATATATATATATATATATATGTATATATATATATATATATATATATATGTATGTATATATACATATATATACATATATATAAATATATATATATATATATATATATATATATATATATACATGTATATATATATATATATATATATATATAGATATATATATGTATATATATATGTATATATATATATATATATATATATATATATATATATATGTATATATATATATATATATATATATATATATATATATATATATATAAATATATATACATATATATATGGATATATATATATATATATATATATATATATATATATATATATATATATATATATATATATATATTTATAATTTATATATATATATATATATTTATAATTTATATATATATATATATATATATATATATATATATATATATATATATATATATATATATATATATATATATATATATATCAGCATTTGGAGAGTTTATTTGCTAAGCTTTCGAGAACAACATTTCCCATCATCGGAGCTAAAAAAGGGAATTTAAAACACAGATCAATAGACATTACGTTAAGTCAATGAAATTCAGTTAAAAAGGCAAGAATTATAACAAATGCATCGAAATACTTAAAAAATTAAGTTGATGAAATATACTAAGAAATAATAAATTAAACCATATAAATCAAATTAAAAATTATATATATTAAATAAAAGTAATAATCAATTTATTACTTATGATTATAAAATAATTAGTATTGATATGGGTTCTAATTAAATATCCAACATCTTGCATTCGAATATGGTTCTTTGTAAATATATATATATATATATATATATATATATATATATATATATATATATATATATATATATATATATATATAAATATATATATATATATATATATATATATATATATATATATATATATATATATATAAATATATATATATATATATATATATATATATATATATATATATATATATATATATATATATATTACTCTAAAGACTTTAGGGCTCAAATTGGTAATAAAAGCTGATAATAAGCTGTCGCTAGAAAAAAAATACATTTATTACGGAAAAAGGAGACAGGTGACAAATAAGATATATGTCACTTCGAATATCTGTTTCAGATATGAAGTATATAAGACCCTTTCATTGCCCTTGTCTGTATATGGGAAATGCTTTACGTAATACTAACCCTCTTTAACTGGCAATAGAATAAAGTTTTCAAGACTGTAACATAAACCATACAATTCGTTCTGACACATTACCTTCGATAATTATAGGGTAATTCTGGTCAAATCACATTTAAGGAAACCAAAGATAATTTGCAACACGGTGAAGACATGGGAAGTATTTAATAGTAAAAAGGATTTTTTTATTAGGGTAAATAATTAGGCTCATTTCTCGTCGCCAGATCCATACTTTTGACGGGTAAAGATGGGATAGTTGTTAAGTCTTATTAGATTCTCGAATTGAAGTAAGAGGCGTCTTCGTGAAATGAAGGTATCGACGGTTTCTTGTTGATAACTTCAAAGACGTGAAAAATTAACATCTCAAACATAAGTAGTTCACTTATTCCTCATATTCGAGTAGATGTTTTCCATCTTCAAAGGGAAATATTTAATTTCATATTTCTAGAAATGTTAAAAATATTTGCCATCTTTATTTCAGAAAGGGTTCATTAAGTTTGCAAGAATCCTAGAAAGATTATCGAGTGAAAATCTATATCCTTTACGGTATCTATGTATTACAATTTTTATTTTTGCTTGAGTAGAGGATATATTTTTCCCTGTTAATACCAGGAATGATTACATTGGAAATATCGATTTTAAATTTTGAGGAATATTTTATGACATAATTACATTCCTATATTGATCCCTATTTACTACTGTATTGAAGATAGATAAATATATTAATCAAACAATAGTACTCATATATTTCAACATGTTACCTAAAATATATCGTATTTTTAACTGCGACTTTAATAACATTAATCCTTATAATAATATCGATCCATAGAAAAACATTTAAGGAGGAGAGAAATCATTACTAAAGAAGAAAAATATAATTCACCAACGATGCAATCATCGATATCAGTCAATGATTGATGGAGGTCAATACCAACCATTGACCTTCCGATGAAGAGGGATGGCCAGATGTATAAAAAAAAAGAGGATTTTTTATTCCCAAAATGGAAACACCTATTTCATGTTACTAAACTTTACCATGTAAGTAAACATCAAAGGATATTGAATTTTCAATCTTCTGTACGAATTACGTACACAATTTTTATATTTTACATTAAAATATCTTTACATGTCGATGATCTTTTGTGGGTTTTATTTGAGAGAGAGAGAGAGAGAGAGAGAGAGAGAGAGAGAGAGAGAGAGAGAGAGAGAGAGAGAGAGAGAGAGAGAGAGAGAGAGAGAGGTGGGTATGACTTGCAATATGAAGTCTCCATGTAACTAATATTATTCTAAGATTCTCCAAATCAGATTCTAAGGCAAGGTAAAATGTTATCAAAAATTAGATTCATTACAATTCAGCCATTTGCATTCGGATAATAGCCAATACGATTCTTGATATCCCTCCAAAGCCAAAGTCATTAACATCTTATGCCATTATAATTTCTTTGTACTTCAGATCTCTCTCTCTCTCTCTCTCTCTCTCTCTCTCTCTCTCTCTCTCTCTCTCTCTCTCTCTCTCTCTCTCATCCTCTTCTTTTAGAATCCAAAATTTTCAAACATTTTAAAACTGTACTAATGGAAAGTATAAAGTGTAAAGAGATGCATATTCACCATTTGCTTCAAATATTAGATAATAAAGAGATGCACATGAAGTAAGTAAATATATATATATATATATATATATATATATATATATATATATATATATATATATATATATATATATATATATATATATATATATATATATATATATATATATATAAGCTGAACCATTTTATGTCACTGTTTGGAGACGATGTGGAAGTAGTTGATTTGAATAAGCAGTTGGAACTATCTGTTATTAGTAATCAAGATCTGAATTATACGCGTGAAAGGGAGAATTATATGAAACATCCATTTGCAGGAATTTGTATACGTATATTTTTTATGCACACACGCACACACACACACACACACACACACACATATATATATATATATATATATATATATATATATATATATATATATATATATATATATATATATATATATATATAATATGAGTGCGTGAGTTTGTGTGTGTATGTGTGTATTTGTGTGTGTATATATCTATGTTAGTGCGTGTGTATATGTTCATGAGTCTATGGCATATATATTTTTTTCTAATATCTCCTTATAACTCTTTTCCCGAGGTGAATTGATCGTGTCCTACTGACGCGTGTCCCGGGAACCATGTGAAGAATTTCAGTCTCTTATTAACTCTCAGGGTTTAATAATTTGTCTGATCAGTAGGCAATATCAATCAGGTTGATGGCCAATTGATCGCCGGACCCCTGCATGGAAGTGAGCTATGATGCAGAAAGCTAAAGGCAGGGATTATGTTGTTTATTTTCTTATGATCTTGTTCACTTGATTGATTCTTTTCTATATAGATTGCCGGAAATTTTCATATCCCGTTTAATTATTTGCTAAATATTTTCCTATAATGAATTTGATAACAGACATA